>NW_015390425.1:107451-121092 GCF_001527695.2 Protobothrops mucrosquamatus | reverse complement strand
GGACGTAATTCGAGGACTGCCTGTATTGGAGGAAGCTGTCAGAAATAGGGACGGGGGGGCCTTTGAGCTTTCCACCGGCGCCCCCAGTTTTGGCAACAGATGATTTTGTATACAGATAATGCTCAACTTCCAATAGTAGTAACTGTGAGAGGGATCTCGGAGTCCTAGTGGACAATCATCTTTGTTGCTCTTCTCTGCACTCTTTCTAGAGTCTCAGCATCTTTTTTACATCGTGGTGACCAAAACTGGATGCAGTATTCCAAGTGTGGCCTTACCAAGGCCTTGTAAAGTGGTATTAATACTTCACGTGATCTTGATTCTATCCCTCTGTTAATGCAGCCCAGCACTGTGTTGGCTTTTTTGGCAGCTGCAGCACACGGCTGGCTCATATTTAAGTGATTGTCCACTAGGACTCCGAGGTCCCTCTCACAGTTGCTACTATTGAGCCAAGTACCACTTATACTATACTTGTACATTTGGTTTTTCTTGCCTAACGGTTTGAACGGTTACTAAACAGATCTGTTGCAAGTCGAGGACTATCTGCAGTCAGAAATGGGGCAGCTGCCAAAAAGGCCAACACAGTGCTAGGCTGCATTAACAGAGTGATAGAATCAAGATCATGTGAAGGGTTAATACCACTTTACAAGGCCTTGGTAAGGCCACACTTGGAATACGGCATCCAGTTTTGGTCACCACGATGTAAAAAAGATGTTGAGACTCTATTATTATTATTACTATTATATAAATAAAAATAGGAAAAAAATAAAAATAATAATAAGAAGAAATGGTATAGGGTTTCCTGCCTGAGCAGGGGGTTGGACTAGATGACCTCCAACTTTACTATTATTATTATTATTATTATTAAGACTAGCTGTACCCGGCCACGTGTTGTTGTGGCTCAGTCTGGTAAAAGCGTGTGTTGCTTTTACGTCCAACAGATGGCGCTGTTTTTCAAAAAAAGCATGTTTTTACCTGTCACAGGTGTGACATCTATATAATATAAATATATAAAAACACGTGCGTATTCGAATGCAACATTGTGTCACAATTTCAAAGCAATCGGTGAAGAACTTTCGAGATTTAAGATTTTGAACAAACGAACATTTACATTTTTATTTATATAGAATATAGAAAATATAGATATAGAATATAGATATAGATAGAAGAAGATAGATTGCAAAAGCGGATTTCGTGGCCCCGGGACACAGCGACCGTCACAAATATGAGTCAGCTGCCAAGCGTCCGAATTTGGATCACGTGATCCTGGGGGGGGGAGGGATGACGCAGAAGCCGTAACTGTGAAAAACGGACTCATCACTCACTTAGCGCCGTTGTAACTTTGAACGGTCACTAAATGAACAGCGGTTAAGCCGAGAACGAGCTGTAATTTTTCAAAAAAAAAAAGGGGGGGGGGAGAAAGGGAGGTGTTGTTTTTTTGTCAATAGGAAACCAGGCGCCTTTTCCAGAAACTGACGCCGTTCCTCTTCTTCCTTCAGACTAATTTTCGCCCCCCCCCCCCCCCGTTTGCAATTTCAGAACAGATTCTGGCGAGAGAATTATTTTGGGAAGACAACAGGAAATAAAAAATGCTTCTGTTTTTCCTCCCTCCCGGCCAGATGTCCGAGGAAAGAAAGAGGGAGGGAGACCCCCCCTCAACCTCTCCCTTGGAAAAGCCCCAAAGACGCTGTGCACAACAAGCACAAAATTATACAGGTAAGTCCCCGACTTAATAATAATAATAATAATAATAATAATAATAATAATAATAATAATAATAATAGTAGTAGTAGTAGTAGTAGTAGTAGTAGTAGTAGTAGTAGTAGTAGTAGTAGTAAAGTTGGAAGGGACCTTGGAGGTCATCTAGTCCAACCCCCTGCTCAGGCAGGAAACCCTATACCATTTCAGATAAATGGCTGTCCAGTCTCTTCTTAAAAACCTCCACTGTTGGAGCATCCACCGCTTCTGGAGGCAGGTGGTTCCACAGGTTAATTGTTCTAACTGTCAGGAAGTTTCTCCTTAGTTCTAGGTTGCTTCTCTCCTTGATTAGTTTCCATCCGTTGCTTCTTGTCCTGCCTTCGGGTGCTTTGGAAAATAGCTTGACTCCCTCTTCTTTGGGGCAGCCCCTGAGATATTGGAATACTGCTATCCTGTCCCCCCTCGTCCTTCTCTTCATTAAACTAGACAGACCCAATTCCAGCAACCGTTCCTTGTATGTTTTAGCCTCCAGTCCCCTGATCATCTTTGTTGCTCTTCTCTGCCCTCTTTCTAGAGTCTCAGCATCTTTTTTACATCGTGGTGACCAAAACTGGATGCCGTATTCCAAGTGTGGCCTTACCAAGGCCTTGTAAAGTGGTATTAACACTTCACGTGACGGTTCGAAGATACAACGGCACTGAAAAAAGGCACTTAGGACCATTTGTCCCACTTAACCATGGTTGTAGCACATCCTCCCTCACGGTCACGCGATTTACATTCAGATGCTTGGAAACTGGCATGTACTTGTGACGGTTCAGTGTCCCCGGGGTCACATGATCCCCTTTTGCGACCTCCTGACAAGCAAAGCCAATGGGGGAAACCGGATTCACTTAACAACCGGGTTTCTAATTGAACAACAGCACTGATTCCCTTAGCGACAGTGGTGAGAAAGGTCGTAAAATGGGGCAAAAAACTCACTTAACCAATTTCTCCCTTAACCACAGGAATTTTGGGCTCAGCCGTGGCGGTAAGTTGCGGACTAGCTGCATGCAGATACGCCTTGACTTCTAATCGTCACCCAGCCCCAAATTTCTGTTGATAAGCAAGACAATCGTTAAGTGAGTTTTGCCCCGTTTTACGACCTTTCTTGCCGCAGTAATAATAATAATAATAATAATAGTAAAGTTGGAAGGGACCTTGAAGGTCATCTAGTCCAACCCCCTGCTCAGGCAGGAAACCCTATACCATTTCGGACAAATGGCTGTCCAGTCTCTTCTTAAAAACTTCCAGTGTTGGAGCATTCACCGCTTCTGGAGGCAGGTTGTTCCACTGGTTAATTGTTCTCACTGTCAGGAAGTTTCTCCTTAGTTCTAGATTGCTTCTCTCCTTGATTAGTTTCCACCCGTTGCTTCTTGTCCTGCCTCCAGGTGCTTTGGAAAATAGCTTGACTCCCTCTTCTTTATGGCACCCCTGAGATATTGGAACCCTGCTATCATGTCCCCCCTCGTCCTTCTCTTCATTAAACTAGACAGACCCAATTCCAGCAGCCGTTCCTTATATGTTGTAGCCTCCAGTCCCCTAATCATCTTTGTTGCTCTTCTCTGCACTCTTTCTAAAGTCTCAACATCTTTTTTACATCGCGGTGACCAAAACTGGATGCAGTATTCCAAGTGTGGCCTTACCAAGGCATTGTAAATTGGTATTAACACTTCACGTGATCTTGATTCTATCCCTCTGTTAATGCAGCCTAGCACTGTGTTGGCCTTTTTGGCAGCTGCAGCACACGGCTGGCTCATATTTAGGTGATTGTCCACTAGGACTCCGAGGTCCCTCTCACAGTTACTACTATTGAGCAAGGTATCCCCTATACTATACCTGTACATTTGGTTTTTCTTGCCTAAATGTAGAACCTTGCTTTTTTCACCATTGAATTTCATTTTGTTAGATAGTGCCCAGTGTTCAAGTCTGTCCAGATCCTTCTGTATCTTAAGCCTGTCTTCTGGCTGCAGTTGTTAAGTGAATCACTGCAGTTGTTAAATTAGTAACAATAATAATCATAAAGTTGGAAGGGACCTTGGAGGTCATCTAGTCCAACCCCCTGCTCAGGCAGGAAACCCTATACCATTTCAGACAAAATGGCTGTCCAGTCTCTTCTTAAAAACTTAACAAAAACTCCACAACCCGGTTGTTAAGTGAATCCGGCTTCCCCCCTTGAGTTTGCTCGTCAGACGGTGGCAAAAGGGGATCATGTGACCTTGGGACACTGAAACCGTCATAAGTACATGACAGTTTCCAAGCGTCTGAATTTTGATCACGTGACCGCAATGGACGTCAGTGTGAAAAACGGTCGTCAGTCACTTTTTTTCAGTGCCGTTGAATGGTCTCTAAGTGAACCGTTGTAAGTCGTAAGTCAGCGCCGTTGTAACTTTGAATGGTCACTAAGCAAACGGTCGTAAGCCGAGGACTACCTGTATTCTGTCACACCATCCATCCATTCTCAAACACTGCAGGAAAAAGGAAACAATCCCCCAGACTACGAGAATTTAATTTAAAAAAAAAAAAAGAGCCCCGAGGATGGTGTAATTGTTAATTAACCTTTCACAGGGATCTCAGAGTGAAGATTTCCCTGGGGATCCTTCAGGATATTTGATTATTTCCAGCAACCTTTTTAAAAAAAAAAAAAAAAAAGATGCCCGGCTTTTCTTCCAGCTCCCCAGGCCAATTAAAGTCAATATTAAGCAGACAATTAGAAAATGCAGGCAGTGCCCTGACTTGAACAGACCAGTTTTAATAATAAAATAAAATAAAATAAAATAATAATAATAAAGTTGGAAGGGACCTTGGAGGTCACCTAGTCCAACCCCCTGCTCAGGCAGGAAACCGTATACCATTTCAGACAAATGGTTGTCTTATCTCTTCTTTAAAAGTTCCAGTGTTGGAGCATTCACAACTTCTGGTGGCAGGCTGTTCCACTGGTTAATTGTTCTAACTGTCAGGAAGTTTCTCCTTAGTTCTAGGTTGCTTCTCTCCTTGGTTAGTTTCCATCCGTTGCTTCTTGTCCGGCCTTCAGGGGCTTTGGAGAATAGCTTGACTCCCTCTTCTTTGGGGCAGCCCCTGAGATACTGGAAGACTGCTATCATGTCCCCCCTCGTCCTTCTCTTCATTAAACTAGACATTCCCAATTCCAGCAATCGTTCCTTATATGTTTTAGCCTCCAGTCCCCTGATCATCTTTGTTGGTCTTCTCTGCACTCTTTCTAGAGTCTCAGCATCTTTTTTACATCGTGGTGACCAAAACTGGATGCCGTATTCCAAGTGTGGCCTTACCAAGGCCTTGTAAAGTGATATTAACAGTTCACGTGATCTTTGAAGCCCAGCACTGTGTTGGCCTTTTTGGCAGCTGCAGCACACAGCTGGCTCCTATTTAAGTGATTGTCCACTGGACAATCCCACTAAGTTTTTCTCTGCGGATTTTGGACAGTTGTGTGTGGATCACCATTTGTGATCCTTGCCAGCCGGCTTCCATCCAGCAAAGTCAGTGAGGAAAGCCGGATTCGTTTAACGACGGCCTGATTCACTTAACAACTGCCGTCCAATGTTGTGGGTGCTTCATCGCTGGAGGTTTTTAAGAAGAGACTGGACAGACATTGGTCTGAAATAGTGTAGGGTTTCTTGCCTGAGCAGGGGGTTGGACTGGATGACCTCCAAGGTCCCTTCTAACTCGGTTACAGGTAGTCCTTGACTTACGACCGTTCCTTTAGTGTCCATTCAAAGTTACAACGGTGCCGAAAAAAGGACTTAGGATTGTTTTTCACAGAGTTTTGCAGCATCCCCAGGGTCACGTGATCAAAATCCAGATGTTGGGCAACTGGTTCGTATTTATGACCATTGCCATGTCCCGGAGTCACGTGATCCCCTTTTGCGACTGTCTGATAAGCAACGTCAATCATCGTAAAATGGGGCAAAACTCATTTAACAACTGCCTCGGTGGCACAGTGGTTAGAGTGCAGTAATGCAGGCAATCTCTGCCCACAGCGACGAGTTCAATCCTAACCGACTTAAGATTGTCTCAGCCTTCCATCCTTCCAGGGTCGGTAAATGAGGACCCAGACTGTTGGGGGCAAAGTGCCCTCGGAGAAGTGCTATAAAGCCCTGTGTAGTGGTACAAAAGTCTAAGCGCTATTGCTGTTGCTGTTGCCTTGTTTAGGAATTGGAAATTTGGGGGTCCCCTGTCGTCGTACGTTGAGGACTTCCTGCAGCTTGCTTTGAGATGTGATGCTACAAAGAGATGCCTGAGTAGGGGGTTGGACTAGAAGACCTCCAGGGTCCCTTCCAACTTTGCTATTCTGTTCTGTTCTGTTCTATTTTGTTCTGTTCTACTCTATACTGTAATTCTATTCTATTCTATTCTATTCTATTCTGTATTCTGTATTCTGTATTCTGTATCCTGTATTCTGTATTCTGTATTCTGTATTCTGTATTCTGTATTCTATTCTATTCTATTCTCCTAATCCTAATCTTCTATTCTATTCTATTCTATTCTATTCTATTCTATTCTATTCTATTCTATTCTATTCTGTATTCTGTATTCTATATTCTATTCTATTCTCCTAATCCTAATATTCTATTCTATTCTATTCTATTCTATTCTATTCTATTCTATTCTATTCTATTCTATTCTCCTAATCTTCGATTCTATTCTATTCTATTCTATTCTACTCTATACTGTAATTCTATTCTATTCTGTTCTGTTCTATTCTATTCTGTATTCTGTATTCTATTCTATTCTCCTAATCCTAATCTTCTATTCTATTCTATTCTATTCTATTCTATTCTATTCTATTCTATTCTATTCTATTCGAATATTAATTGATTTGCTGAACAAAGGGATTTCCTACTTGTAACCCAAAGTAACGACAACCACGTTACCAACTTAACAACTGCAGTGATTCGCTTAACGACCGTGGCCATAAGACGAGGACTGCCTATATCTATGGCAGCTCTCAGTCACCCAGCCAGCAAGGCTTCTTCCAACAAGCATTTCACAGCAGGCAGGAACCACTGACGCAAGCAAAGCCCGGGGTTATGGAGCTAGACAATGGCCTGCTGACAAGTTGTGACAGCTGCTGCCTGGTCCTACGCACAGGAAACACAACAATGAAATTGCCTTGGAGGGGAATTCTTGCAAGTCGGTCACAAAAGCAGGCATCGCAACGTTGCTGAGAACTGCACTGAGTGAGACGTGTCAGATCTAAAGCAATCCACCACATGCCAAAAAACATGGTGGGATAGTAGTCCTCAACTTATAACCGTTCATTTAGCGACCGTTCAAAATTACAACGGTGCTGAAAAAAGGGACTTAACGGCCATTTTCACCCTTGCGACCGTTGCAGCCTCCCCCGCGGTCACGTGATCAAAATCCAGACGCTTGGCAACTGACTCGCATTTACGACGGTTGCAGCACCCCAGAGTCACGTGATCCCAAGCAAAGTCCATGGGGGGAGGGGAAGCCTGATTCGCTTAACGACCTGGCTACTAATTTCATAACTGCAGTGATTCACTTAAGAACCATGCTACTAATTTAATAATCGGGGTGATTCACTTAATAACCACTGTGGCCAGAAAGATTGTAACATGGGGCAAAGCTCACTGTCTCACTTAAGAAACAGAAATGGGCTGAATTGTGGTCGTAAGCCGAGGACTTCCTGTACAATCGTTAAGGGGAAACTACCGTCGTATGTTGAGGACTAGCTGCAAGAGAAGCCCCCCTCCAGAGTGGAATCAATTCTCTGCAGGATGGAAAATTGATCAGCAACCGAGGGAGATATTGATAAAAGAGAATCAATTAGATGGACCTAATTGAGCTAATGAGCTATTTTACATCTTCCTACCAACCCAGCCACCCTCTGGGTCCAATATTTCTGCTTTTGAGTTTGTCCTGGATTAATAATAATAATAATAATAATAATAATAATAACAACAACAACAACAACAACAATAATAACAATAACAATAACAATAACAATAACAATAATAATAATAATAATAAAGTTGGAAGGGACCTTGGAGGTCATCCAGTCCAACCCCCTGCTCAGGCAGGAAACCCTACACCATTTCGGACAAATGGCTGTCCAGTCTCTTCTTAAAAACTTCCAGTGTTGGAGCATTCACCACTTCTAGAGGCAGGTAGTTCCACTGGCTAATTGTTCTCACTGTCAGGAAGTTTCTCCTTAGTTCCAGGTTGCTTCTCTCCTTGATGAGTTTCCACCTAATTCTTAGGTGCCTCTTTTAATCAACAGCAGTAGAGGTAGTCCTTTTACAAGAATTTACAAGAATTCGTTTAGTGACCATTCAAAGTTATAACGGTACTGAAAAAGGAGACTTAGGACCGTTTTTCACACTTAACAACCGTTGTAGGATCCCTGTGGTCATGTGATCAAAATTCAAACGCTTCTTATTTCTTTTTCTTCTCTTTTTTTTCTTTTTCTTTTTTTAAGATATGAGCAATGTAAAAGTGTTGGGATGGCCTGTACAAGGAAAAAGACTTAAATACTTAAGTGTAATTAATTTTGAGAAAATCTTAACCAGTCAGAATGTTTTGAACATGGTGGGGGAAACAAATGTAAATAAGAATTTAATCTTAACCAGAAAGAATGTTTTGAATATCGTGGGGGAAACAAATTTAAATAAGAATTTTGTAAATAGGATCTATGACGAGGGAATCAAGATGATCAGTTAGAAAAGAAACTTTACATCGACATGGTTGTTCTTTGCAGACATGTTAGAAAAATGTCGATATTTAATTGTTATTTATCCCAATAATAAGAATTGTATTAATTCAAGGCTGGCAAAAGAGAATATTATTGGAAGAAGAGAAACTCAAGCAAAGCTATTAGGTGGACTATAGAATTATAGAAACTAATTGTTATTGATTGTTTTTTAAATGTAAACCCAGACAACATGCCGTTTACCAAATATTAAGGTGATTATGTTAAAAAAATCAATAAAACATATTTCAAGAAAACAAAACAAAATTCAAACATTTGGCAACTGACTCCTATTTATGACAGTCCCAGCATCTATTTGTCTGTCTGTCCATCCGTCCGTCCGTCCGTCCGTCCATCCGTCCATCCATCATCCATCATCCATCCATCCATCCATCCATCCATCCATCCATCCATCCATCCATCCATCTATCTATCTATCATCTATCATCTATCTATCTATATCTATCTATCTATCATCTATCTATCATCTATCCATCCATCCATCCATCCATCCATCCATCCATCCATCCATCCATCCATCCATCCATCTATCTATCTATCTATCTATCTATCTATCTATCTATCTATCTATCTATCTATCTTTAATTGTTATTTATCCAAATAATAAGAATTGTATTACTTCAAGGCTGGCAAAGGAGAATATTATTGGAAGAAGAGAAAATCAAACAAAGCTATTAGGTGGACTATAGAATTATAGAAACTAATTGTTATTGTTTTTTAAATGTAAACCCAGACATCACGCTGTTTACCACATATTAAGGTGATTATGTTAAAAAAATCAATAAAACATATTTCAAGAAAACAAAACAAAATTCAAACGTTTGGCAACTGACTCCTATTTATGACGGTCACAGCGTCCCGGGGGTCACGTGATGGATGACCTTTTGGGACCCTCCTGACAAGCAAAGTCCATGGGGGAGCCAGATTCACTTAAGAACCATGTGACTAGCTTAACAACTGCAGGGATTAACCACCGTGGCAAGGAAGGTTATAAACTGGGACAAAACTCACTTAACAACTGCCTCACAAAGCCATGGATACTGCGGTCGTAAGTTGAGGACTACCTGCAACTGTAGGTCTCTTAGAATAACCGTGTTACTAATTTAAAAACTGCCGTGATTCATTTAACAACCGTGGCAAGGAAGACGGTAAAATGCAACGAAACGCATTTAGCAACTGTCTCGCTTAGTGACTGAAATTTTGGGCTCAGTTGTGGCCGTAAGTTGAGGACGATCCATTATCTAAAATGCCCCTTGAAGGTATGTCGCAAAGCTCTGAAATTTACCATATTACAGTATTGTCAATTCCATCAGGATCAACCTAGAACTAAGGAGAAACGTCCTGACAGTTAGAACAATTAACCGGTGGAACTCCTTGCCTCCAGAAGCGCTGAATGCTCCAACACTGAAGTTTTTAAGAAGAGACTGGATGGCAGTTTGTCCGAAATAGTATATGGTTTCCTGCCTGAGCAGGGGGTTGGATTAGATGACCTCCAAGGTCCCTTCCAACTTTATTATTATTATTATTATTATTATTATTATTATTATTATTATTATTATTATTATTATTATTATTATTATTATTATTATTATTACTATTATTATTATTATTATAAGCACCGGGGGGTCAAAAAAGTCAAGACGGTGGCTTAGGAATGGAATAGAGCTGGAAGGGACCCTGGAGGTCTTCTAGTCCAGCCCCTGTGGGGCTCACCCTCTTGATATTTCCGACACAGCCGCACCCACCGATGGCCCTGAATAGCGTCCATTCTTCTTGACATAATCGTTTATTTAGAACGGAACAGCCATGGGGAGAAAAATCTATCCGTCTCTGGGGTCGTTAGGAGTCAAAGACAATTAGATGGCACGTAATCCATCACACAAAAGATTGAACAGCTCAATAGTAAATTGCCCTTTGAGCAAACGAACGACTTTTGAGCAAAGACTGGTGGACGTCCGTTTATTCCATCCACGTTTCGCCTCCACATTATGCAACGAAGACCTGCTTCCAAATGGAAGATCGGAAGCACTCCCAGTCTAAAATAGACACACAAGCGTGTATGCATCGATACACACACACACACACACACACACACACATATGCAGAGAGAGAGAGAGAGAGGTGCAGTAAGGAGAGTGATAGATGGATGAATACAGAAATAAGATACATACATATATAGAAACAGAAAGATTGATATCAAGCTATCATTCATCTATCCACATCCCTCTCTATATCTATCTATCTATCTATCTATCTATCTATCTATCTATCTATCTATCTATCTATCTCTATCTATCTATCTATCTATCTATCTCTATCTATCTATCTATCTATCTATCTATCTATCATCTGTCTGTCTGTCTGTCTGTCTATCTATCTATCTATCTATCTATCTATATCTATCTATCGTAATCTATCATCTATCATCTATCATCTATCCGTCCGTCCGTCCGTCCGTCCGTCCGTCCATCCGTCCGCCCGCCCACCCACCCACCTATCTATATATCTATCATATCTATCTCTATCTATCATCTATCTATCTATTTATCTAATCTATCTCTCTATCTATCTCTCTATCTATCTACCTATCTATCATCTATCAACTCTATCATATCTATCTATCTATCTATCTATCTATCTATCTATCTATCTATCTATCTATCTATCTATCATTTATCTATCTATCATCTATTTGTCTGTCTGTCTATCTATCTATCTATCTATATCTATCTATCTTAATCTATCATCTATATCTATCATCTATCATTTATCATCTATCATCTATCCTTCCGTCCATCCGTCCGTCCGTCCATCCACCCACCCACCTACCTATCTATATATCTATCATATCTATCTCTATCTATCTATCATCTATCTATTTATCTAATCTCTCTCTCTCTCTCTCTCTCTCTCTCTCTCTCTCTCTCTCTCTCTCTCTCTCTCTATCTATCTATCTATCTATCTACCTATCTATCATCTATCTATCTATCTATCTATCTATCTATCTATCTATCTATCTATCATCTATCAACTCTATCATATCTATCTATCTATCTATCTATCTATCTATCTATCTATCTATCTATCTATCTATCTATCTATGAACAGCTGCAGGACTTGGGTTTGACTAGTCTAAAGAAAATAAGAAATAGGGATGGCAAGATTGCAGTATTCCAGTATTTGAGGGGCTGCCACGAAGAAGAGGGGGTCAAAGTATTCTCCAAAGAACCAGGACAAAAAGCAACGGATGGAAACTAATCAAGGAGAGAACCAACCTGGAACTAAGGAGAAACTTCCTGACAGTGAGCCAGCATCTTTTAAGATGGCTGGACTTTCACTCCCAGAATTCCTCAGCCAGCATACTTTAAGATGGGTGTGCATCAACTGGCGTGGGGAATTCTGGGAGCTGAAGTCCATCCCTCTTAAAGTGACCATGTTTGAAAAACACAAATCAGAGTTAGAACAGAGCGGAGATCCCTCAAACAAACCAGGATTGTGGTCCACTTACCTGCCGCTGTCTGAATGTACCCAGCCAGGGTGCAGAGCCGTCTCTCACACTGCCCGCTGGGAAGAAAAAGGACGATGACCGCCAGCAGGGCACTGAAAGCCAAAAGGGCCCAGCCGCCCACACACAACACTGCACTGGTCTGAAAATAAAACAGGTAGAGCTTTTGTTAGACTGTCCTATGAATGCAACTCCCCAAAGAGATCTCATCATCCCCAGCATTGCAGATATTTGTCAGGAGCCAAAGGTTTAAGCCAGCAAGGGGAACTATGACCTTTTTAGGACTTGTGGACTTCAACTCCCAGAATTCCTGAGCCAACATGGGGGAACTATGACCCTTTTATGACTTGTGGACTTCAATTCCCAGAATTCCTGAGCCATGGGTGGGGAAACATGGCCCTTTTATGACTTGTGGACTTCAACTCCCAGAATTCCTGAGCCAGCATGGGGAACTATGACCTTTTTATGACTTGTGGACTTCAACTCCCAGAATTCCTCAGCCAGGCACGCTGGCTGAGGAATTCTGGGAATTGAAGTCCACAAGTCATAAAAGGGCCATGTTTGAAGACCCTTGCTCTATCCTGAATCTGCCTTCATTTTGCCCTTAAACGGAACTGTTCAAATATGGATCGCATGTTTTGGGCAGTTTCGGGATATGGGGGAGCTGTGCAGTCCCCCCCATTTTCCTCCAAGAACAGCTCCCCCACCCCCCACCCCGATGATCTTGCCTGCCTAGATCTTAAACGTCCTGTGAAATCTATTGCCCACGGTCCAGCCGTCGCTTGCTCCCCGGAGTAATTAAGATGCCTTGGCAGGCCGATCCTCGGAAATGTATTACATGCATGGTGAGATTAAGGAGCGAACACGAGCGCCCATTAAAAGCCAGCGATGCAACTCGCTGCCTTGGCTGATTTCTCAAAACGAGCCATTTGCTGGCACCACCAGCCGCATCCAAATGTTTCTTAATTAAAACAAAAAACACACACACACACACAAAAAAACAACCCTCGCTTCGCCGGAGTTGCCCGGCTGCTGACAACCAGGGTGCGGCTGCCAAGGAACGACAGCTGTAGGTGAGCGCACGCCGTAATGGACATCTGGTGCCGAGGACACTGAGATGTCGGGAAATGAAGGTCAGGATGGGTCTCCTGGCGAGGCGGCGACGTCGGCAGAAAGGTGGATGTGTCGCCTGCTTTGAAAAATGTCTGCTGTGAACCCTGCGTAGGCGTCAGGAAGGGCATCCAGCCGGCAAACGCTCAGCTCTATTTAGTCGCCTCGACTCTACGGCGAATGAAGGCTACAGGGTTGTAAATTGGGAGGTTTGTTTTTCCAGGGGATGGACTGAGGTTTCGTGGGTAAAAATGGGAAGGTTGGTCCCCAGATCTTGGGAAGGGGAATTGGAGCTGCACGATAGAACAAGATGGAGAGCACGGCCCTAGTTGGGTTGGGAAATGTCTACACGGAAAGAATCAAGCTCAGAGAGTAGCACAATAGTCCTTCTCCTCCATCCCCTTTTAAAATCTGCACCTAGCATTCCTTCCTTCCTTCCTTCTTTCCTTCCTTCTTTCCTTCCTTCTTTCCTTCCTCCCTCCCTCCCTCCCTCCCTCCTTCCTTCCTTCCTTCTTTCCTTCCTTCCTTCCTTCCTTCCTTCCTT
>NW_015390425.1:101315-107405 GCF_001527695.2 Protobothrops mucrosquamatus | reverse complement strand
TCCTTCCTTCCTTCCTTCCTTCCTTCCTTCCTTCCTCTTTCTCCTCTTTCTCCTCCCTCCCTCTGAAATGCCCTACTTTCTGCCATTTGATTTGGTTGCTTCTATGCAAAATCCTTGCAAAAATCCAGAAGGGTAAATATGGTACCCCATTCTTCTTCTTCTCCTCCTCCTCCTCCTCCTCCTCCTCCTCCTCCTCCACCCCTCCACAAATCCCCTCTCTTCTAACACTGATGATTTTACCTAGTTGGGTCATGAAATGTCTGCAAGAAAAGAACCAAAATCAATACCAACACCGCCTCCTTCTCCTCCTCCTCCTTTCTACAACCCTCCCTTCTTTTTAGCACTGATGATGTTCCCTAGTTAGGTCATGAAACGTCTGTAAACCAACCAAGCTCAGAGAGCACTAGGGATCCCATTATCTTCCTCCTCCTCCTCCTCCTCCTCCTCCTCCTCTCTGCAAATCCCGTCTTCTAACACTAATGATTTTACCTAGTTGGGTCATGAAACGTTTGCAAGAAAAGAACCAAAATCAACACCTCCCCCTCCTCCTTCTTTTAGTACCGATTATGTTACCTAGTTGGGTTGTAAATCATCTGCAAACCAACCAAGCTCAGAGAGCACTAGGGATCCCATTATCTTCCTCCTCCTCCTCCTCCTCCTTCTCCACCTTCCCTCCCCCCTCTCCTCCACTCCAAACCCCCCCTCCCTTCTAGCACGCATGATGTTACGTAGTTGGGTCATGAAGCGTCTGCAGAAAAACGACCCCGCTCAGAGGGCACCGAGGACCCCCACAGTCCTCCTCCTCCTCCCTTCTAGCACTGATGGTGTTACCTAGTTGGGTCATGAAAGGTCTGCAACAAAACCACCCAGCTCACAGAGCACCAAGGACCCCCACAGTCCTCCTCCTCCTCCTCCTCCTCCTCCCCACAAACCCCTCTTCCTTCTAGCCCTGATGACATTACCTGCTTGGGTCACGAAACATCTGCAAGAAAACAGCCCAGCTCAGGAGGGTTTCCCTTCCGAGCTTCTTTCTCCCTCCATTATGCAGCCGAGGGCTCAGGTGTCTCTTATCTGGCCCTTCCCTTAGCATCCTCTCTTGGCCTCCTCTCCCAAGATCTTTCTCACACACTCTCGCAGTAGGGAGAGAGAAAAAGGAGCAGGGGTCTGGGAGGAGCCACAGCAGCCAGACGTGCATGGGGACCTGGAAGCTACTACAGCTACCGTAGAAGAAGTAGTGGAGTTTTACCCCCTCAGGAGCCCCTCCCAAAATATAAGATCAGCTACAGCAGCACAAAATTCATCGTTTTGCGCTTCTTAAAATGGCCAAGACTGAAAAACACGAATCTAGCACTCACAAAGATGCAGGTTATTATTATTATTTTTTTAAAACCAACTAAGGTTGCTAACTTTTTCTTCTTTTTCACTTTTTCCCCTTTCCTTCCTTCCTTCTTTCCTTCCTTTCTTTCTTCCTTTCTCTTTCTTTCTTTTTCCTTCTTTCTTTCCTTCTTTCTCTCTCTCCCTCTCTCCCACCCTTCTTTCTTTCTTTCTCTCCCTCCCTCCTTTTCTTTCTTTCTTTCTTTTCTTTCTTTCCTTCCTTCTTTCTCCCTCCTTCCCTCCTTTCTTTCTTTCTTTCTTTTTCTTTTCTCTCCCTCCCTCCTTTTCTTTCTTTCTTTCTTTTCTTTCTTTCCTTCCTTCTCTCTCTCCCTCCCTCCTTCTCTCCTTTCTTTTTCTTTCTTTTTCTCCCTCCCTCCTTTTCTTTCTTTCTTTTCTCTTTCTTTCCCTCCTTCCTTCTTTCTCCCTCCCTCCTTCCCTCCTTTTTCTTAATTTCTTTTCTTTTTCTTTCTTTCTCCCTCCCTCCCTTCTTTCTTTCTTTCTTTCTTTCTTTCTCTTTCTTTCTTTTTCTTCCTTCCTTCTGTCTCTCTCTCCCTCCCTCCCTCCCTCCTTTCCTTTCTTTTTCTTTTTCTTTCTTTCTTTCTCTCCCCCACCCTCTTTCTTTCTTTCTTTCTTTCTTTTCTTCCTTCCTTCCTTCCTTCCTTTCTTTTTTCTCTCTCTCCCTCCCCCCTTCCCTCCTTCCCTCCTTTCTCTTTCTTTCTTTCTTTCTTTTTTTTTGGCAGAAAGATTTAAAGAACTTTTCAAACAACACCCCGCTGCGTTGTCAATTCTGTACAGGTTTTTTTTTAGCATGACAGATGTTTTCATCCGTCAGATCTTATAAAAACTATTTGGATGGAGTTCCCGGGCTGAAGCGAACGAGGAGCAAAAGAGACGGCAGAACAAGCGTTGAAGGGTGGCGAAATGAATTTCTCTCGCATATAATGGAGCCCTGGCAGATGTGAAGAAGCAGATGTGCCTGAGCTAATGGAGCAGTCAGACAATCCGCTCCTTGAATCGTCCTGACAACTAGCACAATGCGTGACATGGGCCTGACATAATATTTCTGATTTATTTAATTTGTATCCTTCCTTTATGGTTTTTACAAAAGTACTCAAGGCGGCAAAAAATATCCAGCACACTCTCTTCCTCCTATTTTCCCCAAAACAACGACCCTGTGAGGGTCGTTAGGCTTTCATGCCTAAGGCAGGACTAGAATTCACCGTCTCCTGGTGATCGGACCAAAATCACCCAGCTGGCTTTCATGCCTAAGGCAGACTAGAACTCATAGTCTCCTAGTGATTGGACCAAAGTCACCCAGCTATCTTTCATGCCTAAGGCAGGACTAGAACTCACCATCTCCTGGTGATTGGCCCAAAGTCCCCCAGCTGGCTTTCATGCCTAAGGCGGGACTAGAACTCACCGTCTCCTGGTGATTTGTCCACAATTACCCAGCCGGCTTTCATGTCTAAGGTGAGACTAGAACTCACTGTTGATTTGAAGTTACAATAGTACTGAAAAAAAACTGACTCACAACCACTCCTCACCCTTACGACCACAGTCATCTGATCAAAACTGGCAACAGGCATACATATTTATGAGAGAATCCATGTTCCAGGATGACACGCTCACTATTTGCAACCTTCCAGCCAACTTCTGACCATATTAGAATAGAATAGAGCTGGAACGGACCTAGGAGGTCTTCTAGTCCAGCCCCCTGCTCAAGCAAAAGGGGAAGCTGGATTTGCTTAATGACCGCGTGATTCGTTTAAGAACTGCAGTGATTCGCTGAGCAGCCTGGCAAAAAAAAGATCATAAAATTGGACATGAGTCACTCGGCAAAGGAAATTCTGGTCTGCAGGATTTATGTTTATTTATGTCAAGGACTGCCTTTATTCCTATTTTTATATTTGGTTAAGCCGCTCCGAGTCGCCCTTTTGGGAAGACGGGTGGCATACAGAGAAGAGCAACAAAGATGATTAGAGGTCTGGAGGCCAAATCATATAAGGAACGGTTGCTGGATTTGGGTATGTCTAGTTTAACAAAGAGAAGGACGAGGGGGGACATGATAGCAGTGTTCCAGTATCTCAGGGACTGCCCCAAAGAAGAGGGAGTCAAGCTATTCTCCAAAGCGCCTGAAGGCAGGACAAGAAGCAACGGATGGAAACTAATCAAGGAGAGAAGCAACCTAGAACTAAGGATAAACTTCCTGACAGTTAGAACAATTAACCAGTGGAACCACCTGCCTCCAGAAGCGGTGAATGCTCCAACACTGGAAGTTTTTAAAAAGAGACTGGACAGCCATTTGTCCGAAATGGTATAGGGCAGTGGTGGCGAACCTATGGCATGGGTGCCAGAGGCGGCACTCAGAGCCCTCTCTGTGGGCACGCGCGCCGTCGCCCCAGTCCTAGGCCTTCAGCTGGGTTTTATAAAACCTTTTCACTTTAGGCCTCCGCCGCCGTGTGCAAAAAAAAAAGGTTCAATCAATCAGTCAATTTCAACTTCTCGCAGGGAAAAAAAAGATCTCGCAAAGTTGGAATTGATTGATTTAACTTTTTAGTCCCACCCAGTCTGCTGTTACCACCACAGCCACGCCCACCCAATGGGCCCCACACATCCAATGGGCCACACCCACCCGGCAGCCGACGATGCATAAGTGGGTTTGGGGTTGCAGTTTGGGCACTCGGTCTCTAAAAGGTTTGCCATCACTGGTATAGGGTTTCCTGTCTGAGCAGGGGGTTGGACTAGATGACCTCCAAGGTCCCTTCCAACTTTATTATTATTATTATTATTATTATTATTATTATTATTATTATTATTACTACTACTACTACTACTACTACTACTACTACTACTACTACTATTATATAAATTTTATTAGTCCATAAATCCATAAAGTCAGTTTCAAATCAAGCTTGCGTCTCCCCTTCTTCCATCAATCCAAATACGTGCCGGCCCTGAAGCGTGAGTCCTCGACTTACAACAGTTCATTTAGTGACCAAAGTTACAACCATCACTGAAAACTGACTCAGGACCGTTTTTCACACTTACGACCCCAGGGTCAGGTGATCCAAATTCAGCCACTGCTTCGTATTTATGACGGCTGCAGCATCCCGGGGTTCTGTGATCCCTTTTTGCGGCCTTCTGACCAGCAAAGTCAAAAGGGGGAGCCAGTTTCACTTAACAACCGTTGACCAACTTAATGACGGCCTTCATTCACATACCAACAGTGGCCAGGAAACTCGTAAAAGGGGGCCAAACTTACTTAACGCCCCTCTCACTTTGCGACAGAAACATTCGGCTCAATTGTGGTCGTAAGTGGAGGACTGCCTCCAATCCCTGTTCTGGCTGGTGATGATTGGAATTGTAGTTCCGACATGCCCAGATGGTGCTAATTGGAGGGAGGTCTTTGGGAACGGCCTCTCTCTTGAGGGGAATGTAATTCATCTAAACTCACAGATGGTGGCTGAGGAAGCCCACTTGAGTGAACTGATTTAGTTTGATGAATTAATCAAAAAGGAACACGGTGAGCCAAAAATTCCCTCGATAGCAGAGGTGGAGGAAGCTTTAAGACAGGGGTCTTCCAACTGGGCCCTTTTAGGACTTGTGGACTACAACTCCCAGAATTCCTCAGCCAGGCACACGTGCCTGGCTGAGGAATTCTGGGAGTTGAAGTCCACAAGTCACAAAAGGGCCAAGTTGGAAGACCTCTGCTTGTGGACTCCAACTCCCAGAATTCCACAGCCAGCGTGCCTGGCTGAGGAATTCTGGGAGTTGAAGTCCACAGGTCATCAAAGGGCCAAGTTGGAAGACCCCTGCTTGTGGACTCCAACTCCCAGAATTCCACAGCCAGCGTGCCTGGCTGAGGAATTCTGGGAGTTGAAGTCCACAAGTCACAAAAGGGCCAAGTTGGAAGACCCCTGCTTGTGGACTCCAACTCCCAGAATTCCACAGCCAGCGTGCCTGGCTGAGGAATTCTGGGAGTTGAAGTCCACAAGTCATCAAAGGGCCAAGTTGGAAGGCCTCTGCTTAAAGCATCTCCTCTTTAGCTCCACCCACTGCTTACTTCAGCTCCGCCCACCGAGCACGTTGAGTGACAGTCTGCAACGGAATGTCAGAATGGCCTTGGAAGACGGGGAGAGGAGAGGCTGCTTTGGGAATGCTGAGATACAGGTAGTCCTCGACTTACGGCTGCAATTCAGCCCAAAATTTCTGTGGCTGTGAGTTTGGCCCCTTTTTATGACCTTTCTTGCCACCGTTGTTAAGTGAAACACTGCAGTCCTTAAGTTAGGAACCCGGTCATTAAGTGAATCGGGCTTCCCCCCATTGACTTTGCTTGTCAGAAGATCGCAAAAGGGAACCACATGACCCCGGGAACACTGCGACCGTCATAAATAGCAGTCAATTGGAAAGCGTCTGAATTTTGATCACGTGACCATGGGGATGCTGTAATGATTGTTACGTGTGCATAATGGTCACAAGTCACTTTTTTCAAAGCTGTAACTTTTAACGGTCACTAAATGGACTGTTGTAAGTTGAGGACTACTTATACTTCATCTTTTTGTCTTTCCTATCTGATCCACTTAAGAGATTGATAGTGGCCCTGGATGAAGGGAGGGGAGGGGAAAGGAGGGGAGGGAAAGAGAGAGAGAGAGAGAGGGAGGGAGGGAGGGAGGGAGGGAGGGAAGGATGGAAGGAAGGAAGGAAGGAAGGAAGGAA
>NW_015390425.1:87472-100987 GCF_001527695.2 Protobothrops mucrosquamatus | reverse complement strand
AGAAAGAAAGAAAGAAAGAAAGAAAGAAAGAAAGAAAGAAAGAAAGAAAGAAAGAAAGAAAGAAAGACACTTGCCCTGTCCCGGCATCACCTGATCCCCTTTTGCAACCTCCTCACCAGCAACTCCAACGGGGAACCCAGATTCGCTTAACGACTGCCTGATTCACTTAACGACTGCAACGACTGTGCCAGGAAAAGGCATTAAAATGGGGCAAAACTCTCTCAACCACTGCCTTGCTTAGCCTCGGAACACTGTTAGCTCCATTCTGGTCGTAATTCGAGGACTAACTATGAAAAGCATGTTAAGCTGTCGGTTTCGTCTGGAGGAACAAAAGGCTTTAAACACCGATATTTATCTCACAACCTGAAAGGTGGGCTCCTAAAGTATTTTGGTGCCGTTCCAGCATTCCAGAAATGTTTTTGAGCCAAAAATAGCCCTTTTTTCCTTGGAAGCAGCTGCTCCGCGTGCAAAAACCGGGCCGTTCGCAAGAACAAAAGACGCTCCGGGAAAAACGTGAAACCATCTGTTTCAAAGGTGGAACAACTCTCCCCAATTAGCAAAGGTTTGCTCCGGGGGTTCACCAGATCCCTGCTTTGGTTTTCCGCCAATTTAAAAAAAAAAAAAGCAGAATAACCTTGAAAATAAAAGCTGGCTTTGCTTCGTGGGATCCACCTTTTAATAATAATAATAATAATAATAATGATAATGATGATGATGATGATGATGATGGAAGGGACCTTATAGGTCATCTAGTCCAACCCCTACTCAAGCAGGAAACCCTACACCATTTCAGACAAATGGCTGTCCAGTCTCTTCTTAAAAACTTCCAGTGTTGGAGCATTCTCCGCTTCTGGAGGCAGGTTGTTAATAATAATAATAATAAAGTTGGAAGGGACCTTGGAGGTCATCTAGTCCAACCCCCTGCTCAGGAAGGAGACCCTATACACCATTTCAGACAAATGGCTGTCCAGTCTCTTCTTTAAAACTTTCAGTGTTGGAGCATTCACCACTTCTGGAGGCAAGGAGTTCCACTGGTTAATTGTTCTAACTGCCAGGAAGTTTCTCCTTAGTTCCAGGTTGCTTCTCTCCTTGATGAGTTTCCATCCGTTGCTTCTTGTCCTGCCTTCAGGCGCTTTGGAGAATAGCTTGACTCCCTCTTCTTTGGGGCAGCCCCTGAGATGCTGGAAGACTGCTATCGTGTCCCCCCTCGTCCTTCTCTTCATTAAACTAGACCAGGGGTAGGCAACCTTGGGTCTTTTATGACTCGTGGACTTTAACTCCCAGAATTCCTGAGCCAGCCATGCTGGCTCAGGAATTCTGGGAGTTGAAGTCCACGAGTCATAAAAGAGCCAAGGTTGCCTACCCCTGAACTAGACAGACCCAATTCCAGCAACTGTTCCTTATATGTTTTAGCCTCCAGTCCCCTGATCCTCTTTGTTGCTCTTCATTGCACTCTTTCTAGAGTCTCAGCATCTTTTTTACATCGTGGTGACCAAAACTGGATGCAGTATTCCAAGTGTGGCCTTACTAAGGCATTGTAAAGTTGGTATTAACACTTCACCTGACCTTGATTCTCTCCCTCTGTTAATGCAGCCTAGCACTGTGTTGGCTTTTTTGGCAGCTGCCCCATTTGTGACTGCAGATAGTCCTCGACTTGCAACAGATCTGTTTAGTAACCGTTAGGCAAGGAAAACCAAATGTACAGGTATAGTATAGGGGGTACCTTGCTCAATAGTAGTAACTGTGAGAGGGATCTCGGAGTCCTAGTGGACAATCCCTTAAATATGAGCCAGCCGTGTGCTGCAGTTGCCAAAAAGGCCAACACAATGCTGGGCTGCATTAACAGAGGGAGAGAATCAAGATCATGTGAAGTATTAATACCACTTTACAATGCCTTGGTAAGGCCACACTTGGAATACGGCATCCAGTTTTGGTCACCATGATGTGAAAAAGATGCTGAGACTGTAGAAAGAGTGCAGAGAAGAGCAACAAAGATGATTAGGGGACTGGAGGCTAAAACATGTGAGGAACGGTTGCTGGAATTGGGGATGTCTAGTTTAACGAAGAGAAGGACCAGGGGGGACAGGATACCAGCCTTCCAGTCTCTCAGGGGCTGCCCCAAAGAAGAGGGAGTCAAGCTATTCTCCAAAGTGCCTGAAGGCAGGACAAGGAGCAATGGGTGGAAACTAACCGAAGAGAGAAGCAATCTAGAACTAAGGAGACACTTCCTGACGGTTAGAACAATTAACCAGTGGAACAACCTGCCTCCAGAAGCGGTGAATGCTCCAACACTGGAGGTTTTTAAGAAGAGACTGGACAGCCATTTGTCCGAAATGGTATAGGGTTTCCTGCCTGAGCAGGGGGTTGGACTAGATGACCTCCAAGGTCCCTTCCAACTTTATCATTATTATTATTATTAAAGTTACAATTCACTGGAAAAAGAAGTGACTTAGGGATCAGCGGGAGACATATTTCCTGAAAAATCTGTTGCGGAAAGACCTAGAGGAAAAGTCTAACAAACATTCCCAAAGGAGAAATTCTTCCTCTTTTAACAATAGAGAAACCAACAAACACACTCCGCTCTTTTAAATAGGAAAGCCAACTTTCTAATCACAACCGTTCCTGCAAATGTTTTAAATGCTGACTTTTGGAGGAATCCTAGACCGAGGCTTCTCTTTTTTTTTCCCCCTTTCTTTTTTTAGTCCTTTTATTACGGACAAAGGAAGGGAAGATTTGCCAGGAAAAACGGAACGGGAGGAGGGAAGAACGGGAAGGAAAGGGAAGAGCAGGGCACCAAAAATAACTGGAAGGATGGGTGGAGAATGGAATGGGTTAGGGGGAAAAAACAGGCAAACAAAATCTTTTCAGTATACTGTTAAAAAAACAAAACCTCGGCCCATGAAATGAGAAATAAAAATAGAGAATCAGTCAGGTTTTTAAAAAAAGCAGCCAAAAAGGATTCTAATCACAGACAGGCAGCTATCTGAAGCAAGCATTTATAGTCAGTGCACAAATACACAATTCAGAAATTAAAGTGGCTTGCTTGGGTTGGCCTTCCAGGCGGTGCAAACCCAGTTAATTTATGGCTTAGTCAAGCCCTAGCTATTATGACTTATTTATGAGAAATTTTATCCGGCTTTTATTTCTCCATAAGTAACTCTGGGTCAGGGGTCTTCCAACGTGGTCCTTTTATGACTTGTGGACTTCAATTCCCAGAATTCCTCAGCCAGTGTGCCAAAGTCAACTAACCAGCTTTCATGAAAAAGCAAGACTAGAATTCACAGTCTCCTGGCGATTGGCCCAAAGTCACCCAGCCACTTTTGTGATTAAGGTAGGACTAGAACTCGCCGTCTCCTGGTGATTGTTCCAAAGTCACCCAGCCAGTTTTCATGCAAAGGGGGAAGTAGAACTCACAGTCTCCTGGTGATTGTCCCAAAGTCACCCAGTCAGCTTTTGCGACCAAGGCAGGACTAGAACTCCCAGTCTCCTGAAGATTGGCCCAAAGTCACCCAGCCACTTTTGTGATTAAGGTAGGACTAGAACTCACCGTCTCCTGGTGATTGGCCCAAAGTCACCCAGTCAGCTTTTGCGACTAAGGCAGGACTAGAACTCACAGTCTCCTGGTGATTGGCCCAAAGTCACCCAGTCAGCTTTTGCGACCAAGGCAGGACTAGAACTCACCGTCTCCTGGTGATTGTCCCAAGGTCACCCAGCCAGCTTTCATGCAAAGGCGGAACTAGAACTCACCGTCTCCTGGTGATTGTCCCAAGGTCACTCAGCCAGTTTTCATGCAAATGCGGAACTAGAACTCACAGTCTCCTGGTGATTGGCCCAAAGTCACCCAGTCAGCTTTTGCGACTAAGGCAGGACTAGAACTCCCCATCTCCTGGAGTTTGGCCCAAAATCACCCAACCAGCTTTCAAGCAAAGGCAGGACTAGAACTCACAGCCTCTTGATGATTGGCCCAAAGTCACCCAGCCAGCTTTCGTAGCTAAGGCAGGAGTAAAATTCAATGACTACTACTGAGTTTTGAGTTTGAGGTCTGTCTCAAAGTACAGCATTTGCAGAATGCTGTGTCAGTGCAAAGTCAATGAACTCAACCTCCCAGCACCCCACATTGTTTGTCAGATTGGCACAGGCTGCTGGGAGTTGTAGTGCAGGCACCAGAAAGCCATCACAGAATCACAGAATCGGAAGGGACCTTGGAGGTCTTCTAGTCCAACCCCCTGCTCAAGCAGGAGACCCCCCCCCCTATACCATTCCAGACAAACGGCGTCCAGTCTCTTCTTAAAAACCTCCAGCGATGGAGCACTCACAGCTTCTGGTGGCAAGTCGTCCCACTGGCTCATTTTTCTAAGGAAACTTGGCTGATTCAAGGACCTGGCCGTGATTTGACTTTTTTTGAAAAACAGTGATTTGAAGCTTTTTGGCTTTCATTCATGGTTAATGCCTACTGCCACGATGATGCACCCCTAACTAGCCTGGGCTAATTCACAGGTTGACCTCGACCTGGTTAGTACTTGATGGTTAGTACTTGGATGGCTAGACCAAGAAGTAAATTAAAAAAAAAAAACTGAAAAAAGTCATCAGCAATTTTTTTCCCATGCTATTGGCCAGGCAACAATACAGATAGTCCTTGACTTTGTTTAGTAATATTAATAATAATAATAATAAAAGTTGGAAGGGACCTTGGAGGTCATCTAGTCCAACCCCCTGCTCAGGCAGGAAAAACCCTATACCATTTCAGACAAATGGCTGTCCGGTCTCTTCTTAAAAACCTCCAGTGTTGGAGCAATCACAGCTTCTGGAGGTAGGTTGTTAATAATAATAATAAAGTTGGAAGGGACCTTGGAGGTCATCTAGTCCAACCCCCGGCTCAGGCAGGAAACCCTATACCATTCCAGACAAATGGCTGTCCAGTCTCTTCTTAAAAACCTCCAGTGTTGGAGCATTCACAACTTCTGGAGGCAAGGAGTTCCACTGGTTAATTGTTCTCACTGTCAGGAAGTTTCTCCTTAGTTTCTAGGTTGCTTCTCTCCTTGGTGAGTTTCCATCCATTGTTCGAAGTTACAACGGCACTGAAAAAAGTGAGTTATGACCGGTTTTGATACTTTCAACCATCACAGCATGGCAACTGACTCGTATTTATGAAGGTCGCAATGTCCTGGGGGACACGCGATCCCCTTTTGTGACCGTCTGACAAGCAAAGTCAACGGGGGAAGCCAAATTCCTTTAATGACCAAATGATTCACAACGGCAGGGGTATACTTCACAATTTTGGAAAGGAAAGTCGTAAAATGGGGGTAAAACTCTCCTAACCACTGTGTTGCTTGGCAACAGAATTGCCGGGCTCAATTGTCGTAAGTCGAGGACTTCCTGTATGTACCTGTCTGGGTGGACCAAAGGAATTAAACTCACTTTTTACAGAAGCGTTTTCCTTTAAGCTTTTGGAATCCGTTCAGTTTCAAACCAAGTTTTGCAGGCCTGAATTTCAAGTTCTTTTTTTTTTTTAAACCCACCAAATTTTAAGTTAAGATAATGAGCGCTGCTCAGGCTACTAAAAGAGTAATAAAGCTCTTGACATCGCTTGTCACTGAGTGGAATTTATTAAGCCACATAAAGGCGAATTTATATCCCTGAGTCAAGAGGTTTGTAATTTGTTTGGGGATCAACAATTAATCAGCCCCAGGAGAAGGTTGGGAAAAAAAGAAAAAGCAAAGAATGAAGGTTTTTTTACAGCTCTTAGCAGCCCCTTAGTGGCAGGGAAATCAGTCAAAACCCAGATTCTATGTCCACGATCAAAAGAGATCGAATAGAACAGAACAGAACAGAATAGAATAGAATTTGGAATAGAATAGAATAGAATAGAATAGAATAGAATAGAATAGAATAGAATAGAATAGAATAGAATAGAATATAGAAAATAGGGTAGAATAGAGTAGAGTAGAGTAGAATAGAATAGAATAGAATAGAATAGAATAGAATAGAATAGAATAGAATAGAATAGAATAGAATAAGAAATGGAATGGAATGGAATAGAGAAAGAATAGAATAGAATAGAATAGAATAGAATAAGAATAGAATAGAATAGAATAGGAATAGAATAGAATAAGAATAGAGTAGAGTAGAGTAGAGTAGAGTAGAGTAGAGTAGAGTAGAACTGAACAAAACAGAGTAGAGTAGAGTAGAGTAGAATAGAATAGAATAGAATAGAATAGAATAGAATAGAATAGAATAGAATAGAATAGAATAGAATAGAATATAGATAATAGAATGGAATGGAATGGAATGGAATGGAATAGAATAGAATAGAATAGAATAGAATAGGAATAGGAATAGGAATAGGAATAGGAATAGAATAGAATAGAATAGAATAGAATAGAATAGAATAGAATAGGAATGGAACGGAAAGGAACGGAAAGGAACAGATCGGAACAGAACAGAACAGAATAGCCACAGTTTTGACCCTGGGAGATGCAGCAATGGTCATGAGTCCGAGGACCAGCCATAAGTCCCATTTTCAGGGTTGTCGTAATGTCCAATGGTCACTAAGCAAATGGTTGGTGGGGACTATCTGCACCATTTGATGTCAGTTGTTTGAAGGCAATTGGAGGCTAAAACTTACAAGGAACGGTTGCTGGAATTGGGTATGTCTCGTTTAATGAAGAGAAGGACGAGGGGGGACATGATAGCAGTGCTCCAGTATCTCAGGGGCTGCCCCAAAGAAGAGGGAGTCAAGGTATTCTCCAAAGCGCCTGAAGGCAGGACAAGAAGCAACAGGTGGAAACTAACCAAGGAGAGAAGCAACCTAGAACTAAGGAGAAACTTCCTGACAGTGAGAACAATTAACCAGTGGAACAACCTGCCTCCAGAAGCTGTGAATGCTCCAACACTGGAAGGTTTTAAGGAGAGACTGGATAGTCATTTGTCCAAAATGGTGTAGGGTTTTGTGCCTGAGCAGGGGGTTAGACTAGATGACCTCCAAGATCCCTTCCAACTTTATTATTATTATTTAGGACCAAAATTCCAGGCTTAATTGTGGTTATAAATAGAGGATTAATTATATTACCGGTAACTCTATTATTATTAACATTATTATCATTACTATATTAATTATATTATAAATATGAACTTACTACCTATATTGATCAGTGGAACTACTTGCCTCCAGAAGTTGTGAACGCTCCAAATTTTTAAGAAGAGACTGGACAGCCATTTGTCTGAAATGGTATAGGGTTTCCTGCCTGAGCAGGGGGTTGGACTAGATGACCTCCAAGGTCCCTTTCAATTTTATTGTTATTGTTATTGTTATTATATTATTATTGTTATTGTTGTTATTAAACTACAAGCATATTACTTATATTAACCAGTGGAACAATCTGCCTCCAGAAGTTGTGAATGATCCAACACTGGAGATTTTTAAGAAGAGATTGGAGAGTCATTTGTCTGAAATAGTATAGGGTCTCCTGTTTGAGCAGGGGGGTGGACTGGAAGACCTCCAAGGTCCCTTCCAACTCTATTCTTATTGTTATTATTACTATTACCATTATTATTGTTATTTAAATACAAGCATACTACTTACTGTATATTAACCAATGGAACAACTTGCCTTCAGAAGATGTGGGTGCTCCAAAACTGGAAGAGATTGGACGTCATTTGTCCGAAATGGTATAGGGTTTCCTGCCTGAGCAGGGGGTCGGACTAGATGACCTCCAAGGTCCCTTCCGACTCTATTATTGTTGTTGTTGTTTTTATTATTATTATCATTATTATTATATTGGACAATTGTCCCAAATAAGTGCTGTTGCATGGAACTCTGCAAGGTTTTTTTGTCCCTAAATGCCCTTCCTCCTCGCCCTCCATAAAGTAACAGTCAAAACAATCAGTTGCCTCTTCTTTTAAGAATACAGGGAGTCCTCAACTTACGACCTCAGCTGATCCCAAAATATCTGTGGCCATGCGAGACATTTGTTAAGTGAATTTTACGATCTTTCTCGCCATGGTTCTTAAGGAAATCACTGCAGTTGTCAGGTTTGGTAATCCCCGGGACGCTGCGACCGTCATAAATACGAGTCAGTTGCCAAGCGTCTGAATTTTGATCACCTGACCATGGGGGGGGGAGGCTGCAACGGTCTTGGCGTGAAAAACGGTCCTAAGTCACGTTTTTCAGTACCGTCGTAACTGTGAACGGTCACTAAATGAATTGTCGTTAAGCTGAGCACTCCCTGCAGTTTCTTCTGCATACGGCCCTGCTTTGCCACTTGCAAAAATTCAGGCATTTCAGACAGGCATTCTACAAAATAATAAAAGAGTGAGGTCAAGCATTTTCACAGCCACCTCTCCTATTAAAAAAAAAAAAAATAGAATGAACAAAACAATTATCTGCAGAGGCCAGAAGTCAAGCCCGCCAATTAATCTGCTGAGATTGTTCCAAGGAAGCAGGAGGTGCTTTGCAAGCGAGTCGAGAAAGATGATCAATTTGTCCCCTCACCAACTACCAGCAGGAGCGTTTAGTTGATTGTTTATTGAATAAGCCACCATTGGCTGTCTTAGGATGCTTAGCCATAAACTCTGATTTACAGATCCCAGTGCTTGGCTGAGCTACGAGAGAATGGAATGGAATTGAATGGAATGGAATGGAACGGAAACAGGAGAGTAGAATAGAATAGAATAGAATAGAATAGAATGGAATGGAATGGAATGGAATGGAATGGAACGGAACGGAACGGAACAGGAACAGAACAGGAGAGTAGAATAGAATGGAATGGAATGGAATGGGAATGGAACGGAACGGAATGGAACGGAACGGAACAGAACAGAACAGGAGAGTAGAATAGAATAGAATAGAATAGAATAGAATAGAATAGAATAGAATAGAATGGAATGGAATGGAATGGAATGGAATGGGAATGGAACGGAACGGAATGGAACGGAACGGAACAGAACAGGAGAGTAGAATAGAATAGAATAGAATAGAATAGAATAGAATAGAATAGAATAGAATAGAATGGAATGGAATGGAATGGAATGGAACGGAATGGAACGGAATGGAACGGAATGGAACAGGAGAGTAGAATAGAATAGAATAGAATAGAATAGAATAGAATAGAATAGAATGGAATGGAATGGAATGGAATGGAATAGAACGGAACAGAACAGAACAGAACGGAACAGAACAGGAGAGCAGAATGGAATAGAATAGAATAGAATAGAATAGAATAGAATAGAATAGAATAGAATGGAATGGAATGGAATGGAATGGAACTGAACGGAACGAAACGGAACAGGTAAGTAGAATAGAATAGAATGGAATCGAATCGAATCAAATCAAATGGAATCGAACGGAACGGAACAGAACAGGAGAATAGAATAGAATAGAATAGAATAGAATAGAATAGAATAGAATAGAATAGAATATGGAATATGGAACGGAACGGAACAGAACAGAACAGAACAAACAGATCAGAATAGAATAGGAGAATATAGAAAAGAATAGAGAATAGAGAATAGAAAACCTTCAGTGATAAAGCACCCACAACTTCTAGTGGCAAGCTGTTCCAGTGGCTAATTGTCCTCACTGTCAGGAAGTTTCTCCTTAATTCCAGGTTGCTTCTCTCTTCGATCAGTTTCCAACCCTTGTTTCTTGTCCTGCCTTCAGGTGCCTTGGAAAATAAGTTGACCGCCCTCTTCTTTGTGGCGGCCCCTGAGATACTGGAATACTTATGTCACACTTAGCCACAAAAATATTGGGCTCCATTGCAGTCGTAAGTCGAGAACTACCTGAATAGTGTTGCACTTGACCCCACTGACTGGGGGATGTTGATGTGGGATGGTGACAGTTCTGGAAGGAACCAGACTGGGCGGATGTTGCTACAACCTATCAATCTGCTGCAGATGTTGGAAGACAAAGAGGAAGGAAAAAAACAGATTACGGATTCTGTTTTGTCTGTTACAACTTGTTATTCTCCCCCTTGCGCACAAAAGGAGGGACAGCTGAGAAACAGACAAAAGCAGCCACAGAATTAGCACATCAATGGGGTGACCCTTGGACCCCCATCAAGGCGAGCAAAAAAAGGGCTTAATGAAATGTTAATTAGGCAGCACCCTGAATGCCAACATTGGCTGACTGCCCAATCACATGCACACACACACACACACACACACAGGCATCACCCAGCCTGACTCTCCCCCCCCAAGTCGTTGCTTGTGCTCTAAAGGGGAGAGAGACCCGTCTCCTCTCTGAATGCCAAGTCTCTGGGTCCCCATTAAGGGCAACAGGCCTCTGGGCCTTGGTTTTGCCATCTGACAGGTCTCCACCAGGGATGTCAGCAGTCACATCAACAAAGAATGCGCTGGATTGACGCAACCAGCCATAGCCTCAGAGCGGTGGGCATGGACTCTTAAAACAGACCAGGAGGAGGAGGAGGAGGAGGAGGAGGAGGAGGAGGAGAAGGAGAAGGAGAAGGAGAAGGAGAAGGAGAAGGAGAAGGAGAAGGAGAAGGAGAAGGAGAAGGAGAAGGAGAAGGAGAAGGAGAAGGAGAAGGAGAAGGAGAAGAAGAAGAAGAAGAAGAAGAAGAAGAAGAAGAAGAAGAAGAAGAAGAAGAAGAAGAAGAAGAAGAAGAAGAAGAAGAAGAAGAAGAAGAAGAAGAAGAAGAAGAAGAAGAAGAAGAAGAAGAAGAAGAAGAAGAAGAAGAAGAAGAAGAAGAAGAAGAAAGAAGTTGGGAGGGACCTTAGAGGTTATCTAGTCCAACCCCTTGCTCAGGCAGGAAACCCTACATCACTTCAGACAAGTGGCTGTCCAGTCTCTTCTTAAAAACTTCCAGTGTTGGAGCATTCACAGCTTCTGGAGGCAAAGTCGTTCCACTGGTTAATTGTTCTCACTGTCAGGAAGTTTCTCCTTAGTTCTAGGTTGCTTCTCTCCTTGATTAGTTTCCATCCGTTGCTTCTTGTCCTTCAGGTACTTTGGAGAACAGCTTGACTCCCTCTTCTTTGTGGCAGCCCCTGAGATACTGGAACACTGCTATCATGACCCCCTCGTCCTTCTCTTCATTAAACTAGACATACCCAATTCCAATCAATCAATCAATCAGAATAGAGCTGGAAGGGACCTTGGAGGTCATCTAGTCCAGGGCTTTTCAACCTTTTCAACAAAGTATCGGCACTACATAATCGAAGCCAAAAACTGAATTCCCCTCCCCTGGATACAAAGTAACAAAGCACAATTCCCTCCTCCAATTAACAGTCATCAACCACATTCCCCAATTAGCTTGAAGCGCAGGCTTTCTCCCCAGCTCTCCAGACCGCCAAAACACTATCAGCTCTGGGCACAATAACCTTGATTCTCACGCTAGGTTTAGTGTTGTTATGTCTAGCTAAACTCTCATTCATATCCTTGGGTTCCCACGGCTGAGTTATTATTGTTATGACTAGCTGGACTCTCATCCACATTCCCCCTCCCAGCATCAACGAACTCTAAAAGCGATAGAGGAAAAGATGGCTACATTTCCATCGGTTGTCAAAGCAACAACGTCCGATGTTGGCAGCGTTGACACCTTGACTTTGCTTGTCAAAAGTTCGCAAGAGGGGATCACATGACCCGGGACACTGTTCATAAATGTGAACCCGTTGCCAAACATCTGAATTTCGTTCAGATGATCGTGAGGATGCTGGAAAGATCGTAACAATGAAAAACAGTCATCAGGTCCCAGAATTGCCAGCCAGCATGTTCTAAAAAGGCCTTTTCTGGCCAAACAGCTAAACTGCAATATAGATGCTCGCTGTCCATGGTTCTGAATGGACGACCCTGTTAAGTCGTAAGGAGCTATCCAAGTTCCTGAATGAATCAATCAGAATGGAGCTGGAAGGGTCTCGGAGGTCATCTAGTCCAACCCCCTGCTCAAGCAGGAAACCCTACACCAGTGGTTCTCTACCTTTTTAATGCCCCCCAACCGGTCATAAGTCGAGGACTAAACCGGTCGTAAGTCGAGGACTAAACCGGTCGTAAGTCGAGGACTAAACCGGTCGTAAGTCGAGGACTAAACCGGTCGTAAGTCGAGGACTACCCAACCGGTCGTAAGTCGAGGACTTTCCCTGCCCGGAAGCGTCGCGCATGCGTGTTTCCGCCCCCTGCGCCGGCCGAGGCGTAGCTGGCAAGCGGCAGAGACGGAGCAGGCCGACCACCAGCTGGCCCAGCTCAAGGGATGTAAGGCACCCGCCGGAAAAGGGGGGAAAAATGGCGGACAGCCTTGCTTGGCGACCCCCATGAAATGGTCGATCGACCCCAAATGGGGTCACAACCCATAGGTTGAGAACCGCTGCCCTACACCATTCCAGACAAATGACTGTCCAGTCTCTTCTTAAAAACTTCCAGTGTTGGAGCATTCACCGCTTCTGGAGGCAGGTTGTTCCACTGGTTAATTGTTCTCACTGTCAGGAAGTTTCTCCTTAGTTCCAGGTTGCCTCTCTCCTTGATTAGTTTCCATCCGTCGCTTCTTCTCCTGCCTTCAGGCACTTTGGAGAATAGCTTGACTCCCTCTTCTTTGGGGCAGCCCCTGAGATATTGGAACACTGCTATCACGTCCCCCCTTGTCCTTCTCTTCATTAAATTAGACAGACCCAATTCAGGCAACCGTTCCTTATGTGTTTTAGCCTCCAGTCCCCTGATCATCTTAGTCCAGTCTGACATCAATTAAACCCCATGTAAAACAAACAGGTAGTCCTCAAGTTACGGCTATTCATTTCCAGATAGTCCTTGACTTACAACAGTTTATTTAGTGATCGTTCAAAGTTGCAATGGCATTGATAAAAGTGACGTATGACCATTTTTCACACTTATGACCACTGCGGCATCCCCAGGGTCACGTGATCAAAATTCCGATGCTTGGCAACTGGTTCGTATTTATGACGGTTGCAGGGTCCCGGGGTCATGTGATCCCACTCTGTAACCTTCTGACAAGCAAAGTCAATGGGGGAAGCCAGATTCATTTAACAACCGTCCACTGCCAAGAATTCGATCCTGACCAGCCCAAGGTTGACTCAGCCTTCCGTCCTTCCGAGGTCGGTAAAATGAGGACTGAGATTGTTGGGGGAAAATATGCTGATTCTGTAAACCCGCATGGAGAGGGCTGTAAAGCACTGTGAAGCGGTATATAAGTGCTATTCCTTCGTTCCTTCCTTCCCTTCCTTCCTTCCTTTCCTTCCTTCCTTCCTTCCCTTCCTTCCTTCCTTCCTTCCCTTCCTTCCTTCCTTCCCTTCCTTCCTTCCTTCCTTCCTTCCTTTCCTTCCTTCCTTCCTATGATGCGCAGTGCTTAAAATGCAGTATTGCAGGCTGACTTTGCCCACTGCCAGGAGTTCGATCCTGACCATCCCAAGGTTGACTCAGCCTTCCATCCTTCCGAGGTCGGTAAAATGAGGACCCAGATTGTTGGGGGCAAATATGCTGACTCTGTAAACCCGCATAGAGAGGGCTGTAAAGCAGTGTGAAGCGGTATATAAATCTATAAGCGCTATGGCTAC
>NW_015390425.1:70950-87230 GCF_001527695.2 Protobothrops mucrosquamatus | reverse complement strand
AGTATTGCAGGCTGACTTTGCCCACTGCCAGGAGTTCGATCCTGACCATCCCAAGGTTGACTCAGCCTTCCATCCTTCCGAGGTCGGTAAAATGAGGACCCAGATTGTTGGGGGCAAATATGCTGACTCTGTAAACCCGCATAGAGAGGGCTGTAAAGCAGTGTGAAGCGGTATATAAATCTATAAGCGCTATGGCTACTACTACCCCCATTTGAGACCTTATGACAAGCAAAGTCTATGGGGGAAACCCCAATCTTTTAATGACTGCACAATTCAATTAACCACGGCAGTGATTCGCTTAACAAGTGTAGCAAGACAGGTCGTAAAATGGGACAAAAGTCGCTTAACAATGATCTTGCTCAGCTCTGGCAATTTTGGCCTCAATTGTGGACGTAAAATGAGGATCTACCCGTACCAAATGTGCTGTCCTCACACCAGGGAGAGTTCATGCATCAAGCTGGACATGATTTCCTTAGCACAGGGGTAGGATACCTTGGCTCTTTGATGACTCGTGGACTTCAACTCCCAGAATTCCTGAGCCAGCCATGCTGAGGGGAAAGGGAGAGGTTTCCATGCTGAGCCATCCTGACTCAGGAATTCTGGGAGTTGAAGTCCACGAGCCATGAAGGGGCCATAGTTTCCCCCATGCTGGCTCAGGAATTCTGGGAGTTGAAGTCCACTAGTCATGAAGGGGCCATATTTCCCCCATGCTGGCTCAGGAATTCTGGGAGTTGAAGTCCACGTGTCATAAAAGAGCCAAGGTTGCCTACCCCTGCCTTAGCGGGTCACTCTCTCAGTAAGACCGATCTGCTTTACAATAGATCACGGCCCAGAAAAGCCGCCATTTTGAGTTACAATTATGAACCTCCTCTTACGAATTGGGCCACCGCACCACCTGTTCCCATCAATGGGGGTGTCAGAAGACCCTTTTCTCTGTGGGGATATTGGAACAGCTGCGAGAAACAGACCTTTGCCGAGACATAAAGGAGCTTAACGGGAATGGCCAGGCGGCCTCCTCATAAATCTTTGATTTATGAAATGTGTAAGGCCCTATCAATCTATCATGACTGGGAGAGAGGGGGGCGGGTTACATAAACAAACGAACTAAGAAATGGTTGCAACGCGAGGACTTCCTGGATGTTTTAACCGGCGGCTTTCTTTGTACTGAGACTGGAGGTTATAAAGAGTGCAACAACACTGGCTGTCAATCTGCTCTTCGACCAAGTTCAGCGTTTGGCTCTCGGGACTGGCACCCTGAAGAACGGCATTCACTTTTGTGTTGTATTTCTTAACGTTAAATCTTTTAATATTCCTATTGTTCCATATTCTCTTTTACAGGTATATTGTTAGGCGCCAAGAGTCACCTGGCAATAAGACGCACAGTTTATCAATTTAATAATAGAGATGGTTTGATCTAGTAATTAAGGCGTCAGATTAGAAATCAAGGGACGGTGAGTTCTAGTCCCGCCTTAGGCATGAAAGCCAGCTGGGTGACTTTGGGCCAATCACCAGGAGAAGGTGAGTTCTAGTCCCACCTTAGGCGTGAAAGCCAGCTGGGTGACTTTGGGCCAATCACCAGGAGATGGTGAGTTCTAGTCCCGCCTTAGGCATGAAAGCCAGCTGGGTGACTTTGGGCCAATCACTAGGAGATGGTGAGTTCTAGTCCTGCCTTAACCGTGAAAGCCAGCTGGGCGACCCAGAGCCAGTGCTTTGTCTCTCAGCCCCACTCACCCTTCAGACTGTTTGTTGTGGGGACAATAGGAAGAGGAAGGAATATTAGCTATGTCCGCTGCTTTGAGTGGTTTATAAAAATAAATAAGGTAGGCTATAAATGAATCAATCAATCAATCAATCAATCAAAATCAACCAATCAATCAAAAAATGCAGCTAGCCCTTAAACTAGGACCACGATGGAGCCAAAAATTCCTGATGCTAATAAAGGCGATTCTTACGTGAGTTTTGCTCCACTTTATGACATTTCTTGCCACCGCCGTTAAGGGAATCACTGCAGTTCTTAAGTGAATCTGGCTTTTCCCACTGACTTTGCTTGTCAGAAAGTTGCAAAAGGGGATCACGTAACCCCGGGATGCTGCCAGCGTCATAAATATGAACCAATTGCCGAGCGTCCGAATTTTGATCACCTGACCGGGGGGGACGCTGCAAGGGTCCTAAGTGTGAAAAAGGGTGGTAAGTCACCCTTGTAACTTCAAATGGCCACTAAAGGAACGGTTGTAAGTGAAGGACTATGCACTACTCCATAGCTGGAGGAAAATTAACCTCTGGGGCAGGGGTAGGCAACCTTGGCTCTTTTATGACTCGTGGACCTCAACTCCCAGAATTCCTGAGCCAGCATGGGGGAACTGTGGCCCCTTCATGACTCGTGGACTTCAACTCCCAGAATCCCTGAGCCAGCATGGCTCATCTTGGAAACCTCTCCCTTTCTCCTCAGCATGGCTGGCTCAGGAATTCTGGGAGTTGTAGTCCACGAGTCACAAAAGAGCCAAGGTTGCCTACCCCTGCTCTGGGGGATCCATCGTAAGTTTGAACAGCCTCTTAGTGACTGGCTGTAAGTAGAGGACTCTCTGTATATGATAGACAGATAATCTCGACTTAACAACCCTTCATTTAGTAACTGTTTGAAGTTATAACAGCGCTGAAAACAGTGACGTATGACTGGTCCTCCTACTTATGACCGTTGCAACATTCCCCATGACCACATCACACATCATACATGTCTAGTCTAATGAAGAGAAGGACTTTAGGTGACATGATAGCACCATTCCAGTAGCTCAGGGGCTGCCCCAAAGAAGAGGGAGTCAAGCTATTCTCCAAAGCGCCTGAAAGCAGGACAAGAAGCAACGGATGGAAACTCATCAAGGAGAGAAGCAACCTAGAACTAAGGAGAAACTTCCTGACAGTGAGGACAATTAACCAGTGGAACAACCTGCCTCCAGAAGCAGTGAATGCTCCAACACTGGAAGTTTTTAAGAAGAGGACTGGACAGCCATTTGTCTGAAATGGTATAGGGCAGGGGTAGGCAACCTTGGCTCTTTTATGACTCGTGGACCAACTCCCAGGATTCCTGAGCCAGCCATGCTGAGGAGAAAGGGAGAGGTTTCCAAGGTGAGCCGGGCTGGCTCAGGAATTCTGGGAGTTGAAGTCCACGAGTCATAAAAGAGCCAAGGTTGCCTACCCCTGGTATAGGGTTTCCTGCCTGAGCAGGGGGTTGGAGTAGATGACCTCCAAGGTCTATTATTATTATTATTATTATTATTATTATTATTATTATTATTATTATTATTATTATTATTATTATTATTATTATTATTATTATTATTATTATTATTATTGAGTCCGCAAGGAGAAGGGCGGGATATAAATGTAATTAAATAAATAAATAAATAAATAAATAAATTATTATTATTACTACTACTACTACTACTACTACTACTACTACTACTACTACTACTACTGGAGGTTTTCAAGAAGAGACTGGATAGCATTTAACTAGGATGGCATGAGACTCCTGCTATAAGCAGAGGATTTCCAATTATAAAGAGTGAAGCGTTTAGTTAAAGAATTTGGGGCCAGAAAAGAATCGGGGATTTCTTCTTGTCCATCAGATCAAGGCTAAGGAGCTATAACAAAAAAATCTCCGGTTTGAGAGACACTTTGAATAGGTGGTTAAGGGCTTAAGGAACCAGGTTAAAAACTAGGAGACCGTGAGTTCTAGTCCCACCTTAGGCATGAAAGCTAGCTAGGTGACCTTGGGCCAATCACCAGGAGACGATGAGTTCTAGTCCTACCTTAGGCTCAAAAGCCAGCTGGGTGACTTTGGACCAATCATCAGGAGACAGTGAATTCTAGTCCTGCCTTAGGCATGAAAGCCTACTGGTGACTTTGGGCCCATCACCAGGATATTGTGAGTTCTAGTCCCACCTTAGGCATGAAAGCCAGCTGGGTGACTGTGAAACAATCACCAGGAGAGGGTGAGTTCTAGTCCCACCGTAGGCATGACAGCAACTGGGTGACTAAACCAATCACCAGGAGACAGTGAGTTCCAGTCCTGCCTTAGTCCTGAAAGCTTCGAGGTGACTTCGTGCGAGTCCTGCCTTCCTCAGCACAACCCATCTGGCAAAGTGGTTGTTTGTGGGGAAGGATATGTTCACCACCAAGAGTTATTTGTAAAAATAGCAAAGGCAGGAAAGAAAGAAAGAAAGAAAGAAAGAAAGAAAGAGAGAGAGAGAGAGAGAGAGAGAGAGAGAGAGAGAGAGAGAGAGAGAGAGAGAGAGAGAGAGAGAGAGAAGATGAAGAGAGGGAGGGAGGAGAGATAAAAGAGTGGGGAGGGAGGGAGAGAAGGGGAAAGGAAGGAAGGAAAGAAGGAAAGAAGGAAGGACCCACAACCAGCCAGGCAAACTCAAGACCCAAAGCTGCAATTCCCATTTCACTGCCCGGTGCCAATAATATTCATAATTGTCATTTTTACCAGGAAGGGCGTCAGCTTGGCTATTCGGTGGAATCAAACAGCCCATGAAATGGGCTTGCTTGCTAAAGGACCCCAGACTCTTTTGTCCTCTCTCTCTGCNCCAGGAGATGGTGAGTTCTAGTCCCACCTTAGGCATGAAAGCCAGCTGGGTGACTTTGGACCAATCATCAGGAGACGGTGAGTTCTAGTCCCACCTTAGGCATGAAAGCCAGCTGGGTGACTTTGGACCAATCACCAGGAGACAGTGAGTTCTAGTCTCACCTTAGGCGTGAAAGCCAGCTGAGTAACTTTGGGCCAATCACCAGGAGACGGTGAGTTCTAGTCCCGCCTTAGGCATGAAAGTCGGCTGGGTGACTTTGGGCCAATCACCAGGAGATGGTGAGTTCTAGTCCCGCCTTTGACATAGAAGCCGGCTGGGTGACTTTGGGCCAATCACCAGGAGATGGTGAGTTCTAGTCCCGCCTTAGGCATGAAAGCCAGCTGGGTGACTTTGGGCCAATCACCAGGAGATGGTGAGTTCTAGTCCTGCCTTAACCGTGAAAGCCAGCTGGGCGACCCAGAGCCAGTGCTTTGTTTCTCAGCCCCACTCACCCTTCAGAGTGTTTGTTGTGGGGACAATAGGAAGAGGAAGGAATATTAGCTATTTTGAGTGGTTTATAAAAATAATAAAGGTAGGCTATAAATGAATATAAACTAGGACCACGATGGAGCCAAAAATTCCTGATGCTAATAAAGGCGATTCTTACGTGAGTTTTGCTCCACTTTATGACATTTCTTGCCACCACCGTTAAGGGAATCACTGCAGTTCTTAAGTGAATCTGGCTTTTCCCACTGACCTTGCTTGTCAGAAGGTCGCAAAAGGGGATCACGTGACCCCGGGACGCTGCCAGCGTCATAAATATGAACCAATTGCCGAGCGTCCGAATTTTGATCGCCTGACCAGGGGGGGACGCTGCAAGGGTCCTAAGTGTGAAAAAGGGTGGTAAGTCACCCTTGTAACTTCAAATGGCCACTAAAGGAACAGTTGTAAGTGAAGGACTATGCACTACTACATAGCTGGAGGAAAATTACCTTCTGGGGCAGGGGTAGGCGACCTTGGCTCTTTTATGACTCGAGGACTTCAACTCCCAGAATTCCTCAGCCAGCATGGGGGAACTGTGGCCCCTTCATGACTCGTGGACTTCAACTCCCAGAATTCCTGAGCCAGTATGGGGGAACTATGGTCCCTTCATGACTCGTGGACTTCAACTCCCAGAATTCCTGAGCCAGCATGGGGGAACTATGGCCCCCCTCATGACTTGTGGACTTCAACTCCAAGAATTCCTGAGCCAGCCTGGGGGAACTATGGCCCCTTCATGACTCGAGGACTTCAACTCCCAGAATTCCTGAGCCAGCATGGAGGAAATATGGCCCCCTTCATGACTCGTGGACTTCAACTCCAAGAATTCCTGAGCCAGCCTGGGGGAACTATGGCCCCTTCATGACTCGAGGACTTCAACTCCCAGAATTCCTGAGCCAGCATGGGGGAACAATGGCCCCCTTCATGACTTGTGGACTTCAACTCCCAGAATTCCTGAGCCAGCATGGCTCAGCATTGAAACCTCTCCCTTTCCCCTCAGCATGGCTGGCTCAGGAATTCTGGGAGTTGAAGTCCACGAGTCATAAAAGAGCCAAGGTTGCCTACCTCTGCTCTGGGGGATCCATCATAAGTTTGAACAGCCTCTTAGTGACTGGCTGTAAGTAGAGGACTCTCTGTATATGATAGACAGATAATCTCGACTTAACAACCCTTCATTTAGTAACTGTTTGAAGTTATAACAGCGCTGAAAACAGTGACTTATGACTGGTCCTAATGACGGTTGCAACATTCCCCATGACCATATCACACATCATACATGTCTAGTCTAATGAAGAGAAGGATTTAGGTGACATGATAGCAGCATTCCAGTAGCTCAGGGGCTTCCCCAAAGAAGAGGGAGTCAAGCTATTCTCCAAGGCGCCTGAAGGCTGGACAAGAAGCAACGGATGGAAACTCATCAAGGAGAGAAGCAACCTAGAACTAAGGATAAACTTCCTGACAGTGAGGACAATTAACCAGTGGAACAACCTGCCTCCAGAAGCGGTGAATGCTCCAACACTGGAAGTTTTTAAGAAGAGGACTGGACAGCCATTTGTCTGAAATGGTATAGGGCAGGGGTAGGCAACCTTGGCTCTTTTATGACTCGTGGACTTCAACTCCCAGAATTCCTGAGCCAGCCATGCTGAGGGGAAAGGGAGAGGTTTCCATGCTGAGCCATGCTGGCTCAGGAATTCTGGGAGTTGAAGTCCACGAGTCATAAAAGAGGCAAGGTTGCCTACCCCTGGTATAGGGTTTCCTGCCTGAGCAGGGGGTTGGAGTAGATGACCTCCAAGGTCTATTATTATTATTATTATTATTATTATTATTATTATTATTATTATTATTATTATTATTATTATTATTATTATTATTGTTACTACTATTACTACTACTACTACTACTGGAGGTTTTCAAGAAGAGACTGGATAGCATTTAACTAGGATGGCATGAGACTCCTGCTATAAGCAGAGGATTTCCAATTATAAAGAGTGAAGCATTTAGTTCAAGAATTTGGAGCCAGAAAAGAATCGGGGATCTCTTCCTGTCCATCAGATCAAGGCTAAGGAGCTATAACAAAAAAATCTCCGGTTTGAGAGACACTTTGAATAGGTGGTTAAGGGCTTAAGGAACCAGGTTAAAAACTAGGAGACCGTGAGTTCTAGTCCCACCTTAGGCATGAAAGCTAGCTAGATGACCTTGGGCCAATCACCAGGAGACGATGAGTTCTAGTCCTACCTTAGGCTCAAAAGCCAACTGGGTGACTTTGGACCAATCACCAGGAGACGGTGAGTTCTAGTCCCGCCTTAGGCATGAAAGCCAGCTGGGTGACTGTGGAACAATCACCAGGAGACAGCGAATTCTAGTCCTGCCTTAGGCATGAAAGCCTACTGGTGACTTTGGGCCCATCACCAGGATATTGTGAGTTCTAGTCCCACCTTAGGCATGAAAGCCAGCTGGGTGACTGTGAAACAATCACCAGGAGAGGGTGAGTTCTAGTCCCACCGTAGGCATGACAGCAACTGGGTGACTAAACCAATCACCAGGAGACAGTGAGTTCCAGTCCTGCCTTAGTCCTGAAAGCTTTTAGGTGACTTCGTGCGAGTCCTGCCTTCCTCAGCGCAACCACCTGGCAAGGTGGTTGTTTGTGGGGAAGGATATGTTCACCACCAAGAGTTATTTGTAAAAATAGCAAAGGCAGGAAAGAAAGAAAGAAAGAGAGAGAGAGAGAGAGAGAGAGAGAGAGAGAGAGAGAGAGAGAGAGAGAGAGAAAAGGAAGAGAGGGAGGGAGGGAGGAGAGATAAAAGAGTGGAGGGAGGGAGGGAGGGGGAAAGGAAGGAAGGAAGGAAGGAAGGAAGGAAGGAAGGAAGGAAGGAAGGAAGGAAGGAAGGAAGGAAGGAAGGACCCACAACCAGCCAGGCAAACTCAAGACCCAAAGCTGCAATTCCCATTTCACTGCCCGGTGCCAATAATATTCATAATTGTCATTTTTACCAGGAAGGGCGTCAGCTTGGCTATTCGGTGGAATCAAACAGCCCATGAAATGGGCTTGCTTGCTAAAGGACCCCAGACTCTTTTGTCCTCTCTCTCTGCCACCACAACCCCCCCCCCACACACACATGCACGTTCCAACAAAAGAACGCAGGGCGAAAACAAAATGATCCATTAACAACAATACACCATCAGCGGGACGCGTAGGAAAATAACACCCAGCTGCCTGCATCGTACTGGCGACCTGTTGAAGCCATTCCTGCTCATCTTAACAGGAGTGGGGTCCTTGGGGGGGGGGTAACAGCCCAATCTCAGATGCTTCTTTTTTAAAAAAAATTTACACCCCATTACCTTAAATAAATAAATAAATAAATAAATAAAATCCATACCAGAGATCCGGAATTTTTTTTTAAAAAAAAAATTTATAAATATTTTATTAGGTTTTATATAGGTAAGGAAAAGATAGGGTCAATAAGGGGAATGGGAATAGGAATTTGGGTTAGGATAAGGGTAGGTACAATAATGGGGTAACCCCCCCTAATAATCCCAAGCTTTAACAAACAAGCTACCGTCCGGATCTAAATATTAAATAAACATAATTTGTATAATACTAAACAATTATAAAGATAAAGTTAACTATAATCATATAACTAAAATTAGACAGGTAAGTAAAATTCCTCTAAATGAATATTCATACTTAATAACATATCAACAAATTCTAGTCATCACCATTAATATTTAAAATCACTAATGATAAAGCTATTATTAATCTAACAAATAACAATTAAGAGTCTATTATTTATTCTACTCAATTTTAAGATTCAATTCAATTTTAAGTTCTGATCATATTCTAGCGTATTTCTAACCGTCGATAAAAAATTTCCCCAAGTTTTGAAATAAATTGAATCTTCTTTCTCCTTCATCTCCAAAGTTAATCTATCCATTTCTGCACAGTCCAAAATTTTCGCAATTATAGCCTGGTCAGATGGTAGATTTTCATTTTTCCAAAATTTATTTCAAAATTTTTTTTTTAAGCCTACTATAAACTCATATTGCAACTGGATGAACTTTTAATACACCTTTATTTGAATCTCTGGCTTTATGAAGGATTGTTTTTTTTCTGATTTGCAGCAATTCTACTCCTTGGAAGGGGTGCAAAAGTCACAGCTGCCTTACCGTGTTCCCCTTCGCACGACTGTTTGCCGCGCAACTCGCACAAAACTGGGGACGTGAAGTGTGCTGAAGTCCCGCAGCCATGTAGGATCCACCACCGGCGGCCCAAATGGGGTGCAACTCACTCAAGGTAGAAAAATTGGCCCAATGGCTGCGAGTTGATTTCACCCATCCTGTCCAGGCTAATCTTTTCATTACAATTATCGCCTGTCTCACAGTCAGCCAGATGTTCAGGCTGGATTGGGCATTTTAATCCGCCTATCCAGGCCTTCCCAAGGACCTGGGATAGGCAGATGTGGATGTTTCATGGCGTTTTTAAGATATGGTTGGAGAATGTAAGCAGTTCCCCATCAAGCTGCCTTTTGCAATTGACTGGTGGCGAATTGGTCAATGCCGGATGGGGCTTCTTACACTTAAGGCCCCTGCGACTATTGGTGATTACTTTGGCTTTCTTTTGCCCCAGTCCTCCTAATCCAGTGGTTCTCAACCTGTGGGTCGGGACCCCATTTGGGGTCGATCGACCATTTCACGGGGGTCGCCAAGCAAGGCTGTCCGCCATTTTTTTTGTCCGCCATTTTTTTCCCCTTTTCCGGCGGGTGCCTTACCTCCCTTGGGCTGGGCCAGCCGGTGGTCGGCCTGCTCCGTCTCTGCCGCTTGCCAGCTACGCCTCGGCCGGCGCAGGGGGCGGAACCACGCATGTGCAGTGCTCCCGGGCAGGGAAAGTCCTCGACTTACGACCGGTTTAGTCCTCGACTTACGACCGGTTGGGGTCGCGGCATTAAAAAGGTTGAGAACCACTGTCCTAATCCCAGTTTTATATACCGTATATATATATATATATCATTGTGATTATTGTCCACTGGTGCTGCAATCCTACCAGGCAGCAAACGTGCCAATTACAAAGAACCGCCTCTCGGCTCAAGCTTCCCTTCCTTCTGGGCTCCAACCGGGACACGCGGCCAGAGGTTCCCACGACGCGTGAACCCCACGCGAGCGCTGCATTTGGCGTGAGCCCACCCGCCGCCAGCAGAACGCGCGACTCAGGGTTGGACCGGGTCCCACCGGGTCGGAGCCGGCGGGGAGGGGTCCCTAAAGCCCACCGCTGAACCCATCCGTCCGCCCGTCCGCCCATCCACCGGGCCCGGACACGCGGCGATCGCGAGTGGGCGGGTGACAAGACAGAAGTCAACCCGTCTCGTTATTGTCACGGCTCTCCGGGCTGGGCGAAGACCCCCGGCGCCTTGCCCAAAGCGCGGGGCAAACTCCCCCCCCACCCACCCAGCCCACCGCCGAGACCCTTCCCCACGCACCCACCGACCCCACGCAGCCCGGGCCTCACCTGCCAGGAGGCGGAGGGGATCCGTCCGAAGCCCCCCAGACCCCCCAGGCCGTCGCAGGGCTCCACGTGCCGCGCGGCGGCTTCCGAGCAGTGCCAGAGCAAGCCGAAGCTCACCTCGCCCACGCCGCCCACGGCTTCCACGGAGGCGGGCGCGGGGCTCCCCCAGCGCCGGCCGCCCCCTCCCCGCGGCCGGACGATCCAGGCGGGCGAGAGGAAGCCCAGGCTGCAGACGGCCACCAGGCAGGAGGACAGGAGGACCCAGAAGCAGCCCACGCCGCTGAACATCATCGTGGGCAGAGCCGCCGCCGCGGCGTGGGGCAGCCGGCCCGAGGCCAGCGATGGAGCCGGGCGCCCGGGCACCAGCGCCGCTTGCCCGCCGCTGCCCGCCTCCTCCTCCTCCTTCTGCTTCTTCTTCTTGCGGCGCGGAGGCATGGAGGGGGCCCGGCCAGGCGGCGGCGGCGGGGGACCCCCAGCCAGCCAGCCGGCCACCGACCCACGCGTGACCGCGGCTCACCGCAAGAGCCGGCGCCGGTAGGTGCCTCCCCCGCCTGGCCGCTTGGCCTCGCCTTCCCGGTGGGCGTCTCCCAGGAGCCGGCTCCCCATCACGTGCAGGCCGGCCCCACCCACCCGCGAAGGGGGAGCGGGGCTGGCGTGGGGATGGGGGACGGGGGTCTTCTCCCCTTCTCCCTTCCCCAGTGGAAAAGTCTCCCTTTCTTCCCCCACTGGTGAAAAGTCTCCTTGCCCCACTAGTGAAAAGCCAGGCGGAAGACGGGGAGATTCTTGGGTCGGGGGGGGGGCTTTAAAAGAGAGAGAATCCCCGACACACACACACACACACACACACACACAGACACACACCGCCCAGGCTTTCCCACGACTGGGAACTCCGCGTGGGATGCCTAAGCAGTAGAATCCGCCCGCAGTGGGGCTGCAGCGAGTGGCGGAGTCCGAGACTCGCGGGAAGAACGTGGGGAGGCGAAACACGCGGAGAGCCCCTGTGCCTTAGGGTCGGGCTTGGTCCGCTGCGTGTTCCGTACTGGATTAGTACCTAACCCGGCCACTAGGCGGCTCGGCGAGGGACCAGGTGTATTCTAAGGCGTTGCTGCCCTCTAGCGGCCAGCCTGTGTTTCGCAGCTTTGATTAGTGCAGCTGAGCTGTAGGGTGGTGAATGATCATCAAGGGGTACTCGTGGATGGGGCCATTTGGGGGGAAAGAGGCCTCCTTTGAGGCGGGTGTGGTTGTGGTGAACTCTTTGCACAACGTCTGTGAGAGCCTAGGGCAGGGGTAGGCAACCTTGGCGCTTTTATGACTGGTGGACTTCAACTCCCAGAATTCCTGAGCCAGCATGGCTCAGCATGGAAACCTATCCCTTTCCCCTCAGAATGGCTGGCTCAGGAGTTCTGGGAGTTGAAGTCCACGAGTCATGAAGGGGCCATAGTTCCCCCATGCTGGCTCAGGAATTCTGGGAGTTGAAATCCACGAGTCATGAAGGGGCCATCGTTCCCCCGTGCTGGCTGAGGAATTCTGGGAGTTGAAGTCCACGAGTCATAAAAGAGCCAAGGTTGCCTACCCCTGGGCTAGGGGCTTTTCAAGGATAGAGATCTTGACCAACTGAAACAATGGGCCCAGTCCAACAAAACAAGTTTCCATGTGGAGAAAAGCAAAGTTTTACATTTAGGCAGGAAAAATCAAAGGCACAAGTACAGATTGGGCGAGGCCTGGCTCAAAAACAGCCACTGTGAGAGGGACCTCAGAGTCCTAGTGGACGATCCCTTAACCATGAGCCAGCCGTGTGCAGCAGCAGCCAAAAAAGCTAATACAATCCTGGGTTGTATAAACAGAGGCCTAGAATCAAGATCAGGCAAAGTATTAGTACCGCTTTATAAAACCCTAGTGAGGCCACACCTGGAACAATGCAGCCAATTTTGGTCACCGTATCACAAAAAAGATGTTGAGAGTTTGGAAAAAATTCAGAGAAGAGCAACTAAGATGATCAAAAGCCTAGAAACTAAAACATACGAAGAACGGTTGCGGGACTTGGGTTTGGCTAAAGAGAAGAAATAAAGGTGACATGGTAGCAGTGTTCCAGTATTTGAGGGGCTGCCACAAAGAAGAGGTGGTCACATTATTCTCCAAAGCACCAGAGGGCAGGACGAGAAACAATGGATGGAAACTAATCAAGGGGAGAAGCAACCTGGAATTAAGGAGAAACTTCCTGACAGTGAGGACAGTTAACCAGTGGAACAGCTTGCCACCAGAAGTCAAGGGCGCTCCATCACTGGAGATTTTCAAAAGGAGACTGGACATTCACCTGTCTGAGACAGGATAGGTTCTCCTGCTTGAGCAGGGGGCTGGACTAGAAGACCACCAAGGTCCCTTCCAGCTCTATTCTATTCTATTCTATTCTATTCTATTCTATTCTATTCTATTCTATTCTATTCTATTGATAACAGAGTAACAGACTTTATCTGCTCCTGCATTATGCAAGTTTTATTTATTCTTTTAAAGATGTATAGTTGCTAAATCACCTTGTTCAAATTTAGTAACTTTAAGATGGGTGTATATTAACTGGGCTGGGGAATTTTGGGAGTGGAAGTTTGAAATTTTAAAAGCTCAGATTGAGAAACATTGGATTAGGATATCTGTATAGTTTAATTTTCTAATCTGGTTAATATGCTGGCTGGGGAATTCTGGGAGTGGAAGCCAACCTGTCTTAAGGTATGTTGGCTGAGGAATTCTGGGAGTTGAAATCCACCTACTCTAAGGCATGATGGCTGGGCAATTCTAGAAACTGAAGTCCACCCATCTTAAATTATGTTGACTGTTGAATTCTGGGAATTGAAGTCCACCCATCCTAAAGTATGCTGGCTGGAGAATTCTGGGAATGGAAATCACCCCATCTTAAAATATGTTGGCTGAGGAATTTTGGGAGTCAAAGTCAATGTATCTTAAGGTTTGTTGGCTGGAAAGTTCTGGGAGTGGAAGCCCACCTACTTTAAATTATGTTGGCTGAGGAACTCTGGGAGTGGAAGTCCACCCATTTTAAATGCCACAAAAAAAGAGGGAGTCAAGTTATTCTCCAAAGTGAGGACAAGAAACAACGGATGGAAACTAATCAAGGAGAGAAGCAACCTGGAACTAAGGAGAAACTTCCTGACAGATGGAACAATTAACCAGTGGAACAACCTGCCTCCAGAAGCGGTGAATGCTCCAACACTGGAAGTTTTTAAGAAGAGACTGGACAGCCATTTGTCTGAAATGGTATAGGGTTTCCTGCCTGAGCAGGGGGTTGGACTAGATGACCTCCAAGGTCCCTTCCAACTTTATTATTATTATAAATTATGCTAGCTGGAGAATTCTGGGAGTAGAAGACAAAATAGTCTGCTCTAAAGCATGCTGCCTGAGGAATTCTGGGAGTTGAAGTCCACCCAACAGTCAAGTCACCCTGGTGAAGGAACCCTGCTCTAAATTGTAAAACTGAGCAGGTGGAACTTTATTTTGCTTGCAAGAAAACCCATTCCATGGCGCCCCCTTGTGTTTTTGAAGAGAGTTATCTGGGACAGTGTATTGAGTGGTGCCAAATATTTTCCAGGCTCCAGGTATTTTTGCAACAGCGACTACAAAAGAAATTAACTTTTTCAAAAGAAAAAAAAAGTCTTTGGGTGCATCAAAGCAAATCAATCTTCTTTGTCATACCAAAAAAAGTTAGCTGTCTAGACTGGTCTTGATAGAGCAGGGAGAGGTCTTCCAACTTGGCCCTTTTAGGACTTGTGGACCTCAACTCCCAGAATTCCTCAGCCAGGCACGCTGGCTGAGGAATTCTGGGAGTTAAAGTCCACAAGTCATGAAAGGGCCAAGTTTGAACACCCCCATGATAGAGGATTGCGGTTTGGAAGATAATCCTAAAAGGGTGATGCTAAAACACACTTGAGAGACCATCTAATCCAGTGTTTCTCAACCTTGATTACCTCAGGATACGTGGACTTCAACTACCAGAATTCCCCAGCCAACATGGCTGCCCAGGGAATTCTGGAAAATGAAGTCCACCCATCTTAAAGTGGCCAAGTTTGAAAAATCTTAATCCTGACTTCTGCATTGTGCAAGATAAGCAACTATCCTTCTTAAACAGCTCCAGAGATGGACAACCCACCTCCTTTGTTTTGTATGCAACAAAATCTCATTTGTTTTGCTGATTAGTGTACATTTAAAGTGACAATCAAGTTATTATTCTATTCTATTCTAATTTTTCTATTCTATTCTATTCTATTTTCTATTGTTGGAAGAAAAGTCTTCATCGTGGTTCAGTCCAAGCCGGGGATAAACAACATGGGGACTGCTTTAGAAAGAAGGTTGCAGTTTATTGAAGAGGAGAGCCAGACAGAAAGTTGGCTCTGGCAGAAAAAAGAGAGGGAAAAAGGGGGCTCAGCACATGTAGGGAGTGGGTTTTTGTACCCTCTGGAGCATTTTGTTTGGAGATTATTTCCTGTTCCTGATTGAGGCTTTGTATTTCCTGTGTCATGTATTTTGACCTGTGTCCCTTTGGCTTCTGTGAGTTAATCCTATTATGTCCTGTCTTAGACTTTGGGTATGATATGTAGATTTTAAGTGTCTTTGTCTTTCTAAGCTTCTAGCTCCAACTTTCCTGAATGGTCTACATCTCTATAGAGCTGGTTTCTGCTTGAGGGAGACCTATATTACGAAAAATTGGGCATGCTTTTCTGCCTCTTTAAGATCCTTTGAGGAAATATATTGTTCTGCCCTTTTAATATTTCCTTCTCTGTGGGGCTGACTTCCCACACTATGTTCTATTCTATTCTATTCCATTTTTCTATATTCTATTGTATTCTATTTTTCTATATTCTGTTCTATTCTATTTTCTATATTCTATTCTATAGAATTCTAGTCTAGTCTATATTCTATTCTATTTTCTATATTCTATCCTATTCTATATTCAATTCTATTCTATTCTAATTTTCTATTTTCTATCCTATTCTATATTCTATACTATTCTAATTTTCTATATTCTATCCTATTTTCGATATTCTATTCGATTCTAATTTTCTATATTCTATTCTATTTTCTATTCTATTCTATTTTTCCTAGGTTTGGGGCTCTTGCCCTTATCCAAAATGGCTGAACGGGCATCCGCTCCTGTTTCAGGAATGGGCCGTGCGGGATTCTCTTGCCCTGCCTCAAGAGCTCCGCCGGCCCGGAAATCTCGCCCTCTTCCAAGATGGCCTCTCCGCCTCCCTCTTCCCTCCTGCGCGTGGCGGGCCCTGTTCCAAGATGCCTTCCCTGAACGCCCCGCCTCCTCCCTCCTCTCGCTTCTCTCTGATTGGACGCCCGGCTCTATGCCCGCTGGGATGCCTTGTCGCGTGAGGGCTTAAAAAAGGCTTCCGGGCCGGTCCTTGTTTTTTTTTTTTTCCCTCATTTCCCGACAGGCTTTGCGCGCCGTCGCCGCCCGGAAGAAGGAGCCTGCGCCGCGGCGGCCGCTGTTGACAACATGGCGGCTGCCGCCTCCTGCTCCTCCTCCTCCTCGGTGCGGGGCGCGGGAGGCGGCGGCGGGAGGAGGAAGAGGAAGGCGAGCCAGCAGCCCTGAGGGACGGCCCAGGCAGGCCTGCCCGCCGGCGCCGCCATGTCTTTCTTCAGGCGGAAAGGTAGCCGCGCTTTTGGGT
>NW_015390425.1:58873-70373 GCF_001527695.2 Protobothrops mucrosquamatus | reverse complement strand
GGCGCTGATGGGGGAGGGGGGTGCCTGTTTGGGGGGGGAGGATGAAAAGGGGGCTGGGGACTGAAGGCTACGCAGCATGGGCTTTGCGACACTTGAAACATGGGTTTTGTAGTATTGTTGCGCTGATGGGGAAGGGGCTTTGTGGAGAGGTGGCTGCCTGTTTGGGGGGAGGATGAAAAGGGGGCAGGGACTGGAGGCTACGCAGCATGGGCTTTGCGACACTTGAAACATGGGTTTTGTAGTACTGTGGCACTGGTGGGGGAGGGGCTTTGCTGGGGAGGGGGCTGCCTGTTTTGGAAGGGGGTCTTCAGTCAAGGGAGCAGGGGAATTGAGGGGACGGGGTTGGCTTCCTGAGTTTGGGGAAAGCACATATGGGCTGCCCTAGTGAATGGGGGGGGGATAATGATGAAGGGGGAGAAAGAGATGGGGGGGGTCTTTACCTGGAGGGGGAGGGGGTGTGCCAGGTCTTGGAGTGCCAAGGAGAACCCAGTCACATGAGGTGGGCTATCTTTGCCTACAGGGAAGGGTCTTGGACCTGTAACTCCGGCAGTCCTCCGCTTACAACCGTCCCACCTTCCCACCTTTCTCCCCACCGTTCTTAAGTGAATCGCTGCACTTGTGAAGTTAGTAACCCGGTTGTTAAGTGAATCTGGCTTCCCCATTGACTTTGCTTGTCAAAAGGTCACAAAAGAGGACACTGCAGTCGTCATAAATAGGAACCAGTTGCCAAGCCTCTGGATTTTGATCACATGACCGCGGGGATGTCACAACGGTCGTATGCGTAAAAACACCGCCTTAAGTCCCTTTTTTCAGGGCTGTTGTAACTGAGCGGTCACTAAATGAAGTAAGGCGAGGACTACCTGTACTGGCAGGTGGGGGGGGGAATTGTCAGAATAGGGGCACACCCAGGGGAGGGGTTGTTGGGAAATGGAAAGCCAACAGGGACACAGAAAAATTGGGCTGGTGCCCAGCAGCTTTGGGCCTTCTTGGATGGGAGACCACTAAGAAAGCCCAGATTGTGTGCTAGACTGCAAAATAAACCGAAACCACGATGGGAGACTTGACCGATAGAGATCTGTCTGACTCTGCCTAGCCGGAAGTTATGGCCCCAAAGACATGCGTGTGTGTTGTGCCATTAAATTAAGTACGGTATTTACAATAGGTGCTATTAAGAGGCAGCTGGAACTACAGGATTTATTTGGTTTAGTGCAGGAGTAGGGAACCTTGGCTCTTATAACTCGTGGACTTCAACTCCCAGAATTCCTGAGCCAGCATGGGGGAACTATGGCCCCCTTCATTATTATTATTATTATTATTTATTGAATTTATATCCCGCCCTTCTCCTTGCGGACTCAGGGCGGCTGACAATCAATTTAAAAATACATCAAAAACAATTACAAAATTTAAAATTAATTAAAAAGAAATATTTAAATGTCTAATTAAAATATGAATAAAACCCTTCTAAAAATTCCCCTAGGCCAGTCCCGCTTGTTGGAATAGCCATGTCTTAAGGGCGCGGCGGAAGGAAGGGAGATCAGGGATCACCCTGATCTCTGGGGGCAGCTCATTCCAGAGGGTGGGAGCTCCCACAGAGAAGGCCCTCCCCCTTGGGGTCGCCAGCCGGCACTGTCTGGCCGACGGCACCCTGAGGAGACCCACCCTGTGGGAGCGTACTGGCCGATGGGAGGTAATCTGTGGCAGGAGGCGGTCTCGAAGGTATCCCGGTCCGCTGCCATGGAGCGCCTTAAAGATGATAGTCAGCACCTTGAAGCGCACCCGGAAGGCCACCGGCAGCCAATGCAGCTCGCGCAGCAGCGGCATTACGTGGGAGCGACGAGTCCCTCCCAACACCGCCCGCGCGGCCGCATTTTGGACTAGCTGGAGCCTCCGGGTGCTCCCCAAGGGAAGCCCCATGTAGAGAGCATTACAGTAGTCCAGGCGGGAGGTGACCAGAGCATGAGTGACTGTGCGCAAGGCATCCCGGTCCAGAAAAGGCCGCAACTGGTGAATCAGGCGGACCTGATAAAACGCCCCCCTGGTCACGGCCGCCAACTGGTCATCCAGTGTCAGCCGTGAATCCAGGAGGACACCCAAGTTGCGCGCCCTCTCCGAGGGGGCCAAAATTTCGCCCCCTATAGTCAGCGATGGAACCAGCTGACTATGCCGAGGCGCCGGTAGCCACAGCCACTCGGTCTTGGAAGGGTTGAGCCTGAGTCTGTTCATGACTCGTGGACTTCAACTCCCAGAATTCCTGAGCCAGCATGGGGGAACCATGGCCCCTTCATGACTCGCGGACTTCAACTCCCAGAATTCCTCAGCCAGCATGGGGGAACTATGGCTCCCTTCATGACTCGTGGACTTCAACTCCCAGAATTCCTGAGCCAGCATGGCTCAGCCTGGAAACCTCTCCATTTCTCCTCAGCGTGGCTGGCTGAGGAATTCTGGGAGTTGAAGTCCACCAGTCATAAAAGAGCCAAGGTTGCCTACCCCTGGTCTAGTGGTTAAAGCACAGGAGCTAGAAAGCAAAGAGATGATAAATTCAAGTTCTGCCTTAGCCATGAACGAACACCTGGGTGACTTTGGGCCTGTCTGTTTTTCTTAGCCCAGCCCACCTAACAGGGTTGTTGTGAGGAAAATAGGAGGAAGATATGTTGGATCTGTTCATGGCCTTATTTGTAAAAATAAAAATTTAAATATAAATGTGTGGGTTTCCCCTCCAGCTGCCTATTCCTCCTCTCCAAGCAATCATGAGAATTCTTGGGTGGGGGGTTCCTGAGGAGAGAACCCCTCAACACATAAAGAACGGTTGTTGGAATTGGGTATGTCTAATTTAATGAAAACAAAGACTAGGGGAGACATGATAGCAGCATTCCAGTATCTCAGGGTCTGCCCCAAAAAAGAGAGAGTCAAGCTAGATGACCTCCAAAATCCCTTCCAACTTTATTATTATTATTAATGGTTGCAGAAATTGAGTATGTCTAATTTAATGAAAAGAAGAACTAAGGGGTGACATGATAGGCAGCGTTCCAGTATCTCAGGGGCTGCCCCAAAGAAGAGGGAGTCAAAGCACCTGAAGGCAGGACAAGAAGCAACGGATGGACATTAATCAAGGAGAAAAGCAACTCTAAAACTAAGGAGAAACTTCCTGACAGAACAATTAACCAGTGGAACTCCTTGCCTCCAGAAGTTGCGAATGCTCCAACGCTGGAAGTTTTAAAGAAGAGATTGGACAGCCATTTTTTCCGGAATGGGATAGGTGGATCTCCTGCCTGAGCAGGGGGTTGGACTAGAAGACCTCCAAGGTCCCTTCCAACTCTGTTACTCTATATTCTGTGCCTTTGCTGCGTTTTTTTCTGAATTCCAGGAAATCCTCAGATTAGCAACCTTGGCGGAGTTAACTGAGCGACTGTGCATCACTGCGCTAAATCCTGAATGAATGTTTTGAAAGCCACACAATAGCAGCTTGTAAAAGAAAGAAGGCAAGCCCGTTCTCATTGTTTCCGAAAAGCTTTCTAAGGCTGCAGGCTCAACAATTGAGGCAGGCCTCTGAGGTTTATGATATAGTCACGCACTCTTGAGTATTCATGTTGGGAATTTGTTTTCATTTTGCCTCGCCTTTGGTAGAAAACACGGAGTTGTCAGACCCGAACAGGTGATTCTTCGGAGGCTATTCTCGCAACCCTCTGAATTTGGGGATTTGCAGTTGAATACATTTGCATCAGTGTATGGCTGTGAAAGTTGGGCCGTAAGAAAGGCGGAGCGCAAAAGAATGGAGGCCTTTGAACTCTGGTGCTGGAGAAGACTCCTGCGAGTCCCCTGGACTGCAAGGCGATCCAACCGGTCAGTCCTGGAGGAGATCAACCCCGACTGCTCTTTAGAAGGCCAGATCCTGAAGTTGAAACTCAAGTCCTTTGGCCACCTAATGAGAAGGAAGGACTCCCTGGAGAAGGGCCTGATGCTGGGAAAGATGGAGGGCAAGAGAAGAAGGGGACGACAGAGAAGGAGGTGGCTGGATGGAGTCCCTGAAGCAGGAGGCGTGAGCTTCAATGGACTCCAGAAGATGGCAGAGGACAGGAAGGCCTGGAGGAACGTGGTCCCTGGGGTTGCGATGGGTCGGACACGACTTTGCAACTAACAACAACAACATTTGCATGCTGAATCTGAAGAGATTATCCAAGTGGCATGGACATAAAAAGCTATTTTGAAGGGCAGAATTCAGCCAAGAAAAAGGAGGAAAAGCTTTGTGGAATTCATAATGTCAGCTGTGTAATTTAGGTGTGATTTGAGGGTGTCTCGTGTTTAAAATAGACTAAGGTGTCTTTAAAACAAAACGCCGGAGTCTTTTCGGATAGAAATAATGCTTTGGAGGAAATTTGTAAGAGGCGCTGAAGAAATAGGCCCAGTTAATTGTAGTCCTCGGCTTACAACCATTCTAAGGAGAAACTTCCTGACAGAACAATTAACCAGTGGAACCACCTGCCTCCAGAAGCGGTGAATGCTCCAACACTGGACATTTTTAAGAAGAGACTGGACAGCCATTTGTCTGGAATGGTGTAGGGTTTCCTGCCTGAGCAGGGGGTTGGACTAGATGACCTCCAAGGTCCCTTCCAACTTTATTATTATTATTATTATTATTTGACCATTCAAAGTTACAACAACACTCAAAGTGACTTATGACCGTTTTTCACACTTACGACCATTGCAGCATCCAAAATTCCGATGCTTGGCAACTGGTTCATATTTATGACGGTCGCCACGTCCCAGATTACGTCATCCCCTTCGGCGACCGTCCGACAAGCCAAGTCAACGGGGAAGCCAGCTTGCACTTCACAATTGGGTTGCTAATTTAACAACTGCAGTGATTCACTTAACAACGGTGGCAAGCAAAGACATCCAGCGGGGCAAAACTGACTTGACGACGGTCTGGCTTAGCCACAGAAATTATGGGTTCAGTTGCGGTCATTTCATGACCCAACTAGGAAACGTCATCAGTGCGAGAAGGGAGTGGGGTTTGCTCTTTGTTTCCATCCAAGCACACAGGAAAAGCCACTCCCAATAAAGGAGAATATTTGTAGCTGAGGGTTGAAATGAGGGGTCCTTGCTGCTCTCTGAGCTTGGTGGGTTTCTTGCAGACGTTTCGTGACCCCACTAGGTAACATCATCAGTGCTAGAAGGGAGTGGGGGAGGAGGAGGAGGATGGTGAGGGGGGGGGGGGGGGAGAGGAGGAGGAAGTAGATGAGGAGGAAAAGGAGGACTCCTTGGTGCTCTATAAGCTTGGTGGTTTTTCCTGCAGATGTTTCATGACCTGACTAGGTAACATCATCAGTGCTAGAAGGGAGTAGGGTTGGAGAAGGAGGAGGAGGAGGAGGAATATGGGGTCCTTGGTGCTCTCTGAGCCGGGTGGTTTTCTTGCAGATGTTTCATTACCCAACTAGGTAACATCATCAGTGCTAGAAGGGAGTGGGGGAGGAGAAGGAGGACTGTGGGGGGTCCTTGGTGCTCTCTGAGGTTGGTGGTTTTCTTGCAGACATTTCATTACCCAACTAGGTAACAACATCAGAGCTAGTGTGCTAGCACTGATGGTGTTAGTTAGGGTAATGGGATCTGTTATTACTCAATGAACCCACTGCCTTTTGAGGCGCTTTAATTCTACCCTGGGTAGCTTCTGCTTAAAGTGTGGTTTTCTTCAAAGTCTTGAGCTACAGAATCAGTGTTAGTTGGCGGATAGAAGCAGGTGGCTTTTTTTGTGATTTTTTTTTTTAAGTTCCTTTTTTCTTCCTCGGTTCTTTTCTCGGAGAGGTGGTGTGATGCTGGCTTTTACACAGCTCTGGGCTCACGTGCCAGAGGTGTTATCTCAAGGCAGCGAAGCAAGAAAACGCTTTGCAAGTGACCCACAAATGCCCCAGAATTGGAGGCAATAGCCAGACAGGCTCTTTTTGTGGGTCAGTAACGTTTGCGGATGCCTCCAAATTGGAGGTGGCTGTCATTTATCCCAGTTTTTCTTGATTCCGTAGCCTTAAGACAATTGGAGAACTCCAGAATTCTGCAGGCTTAAAACACATGAAGGACGGTTTGCAGGAATTAGGTACGTCCAGTTTAATGAAAAGAAGGACGAAGGGGGACATGGTAGCAGCGTTCCAATATCTCAGGGGCTGCCCCAAAGAAGAGGGAGTCAAGCTATTCTCCAAAGCGCCTGAAGGCGGCAGGACAAGAAGCAACGGAGAGAAACTAATCCAGGAGAGAAGCAACCTGGAACTAAGGAGAAACTTCCTGACAGTTAGAACAATCAACCAGTGGAACAACCTGCCTCCAGAAGCAGTGAATGCTCCAACACTGGAGGCTTTTAAGAAGAGACTGGACAGCCATTTGTCTGAAATGGTATATAGGGTTTTCTGCCTGAGCAGGGGGTTGGACTAGATGACCTCCACGGTCCCTTTCAACTCTGTTATTCTGTTAAACAAAGAGAAAGATTGGAGAGACATGAGAGCAGCTTTCCAGTATCTCTGGAGCGGCCCCAAAGAAGAGGGAGTCAAGCTATTCTCCAAAGCCCCTGAAGGCAGGACAAGAAGCAACGGATGGAAACTAACCAAGGAGAGAAGCAACCTAGAACTAAGGAGAAACTTCCTGACACTGAGGTCAATTAACCAGTGGAACAGCTTGCCACCAGAAGTTGTGAATGCTCCAACACTGGAACTTTTAAAGAAGAGACTGGACAGCCATTTGTCTGAAATGAGATTTCCTGCCTGAGCAGGGGGTTGGACTAGAAGACCTCCAAGGTCCCTTCTAACTCTGTTATTCTGTTATACACAAGAAAGAGGAAAGCTGTTTCCCCTCTACCTTTCTCCTGAGCGTAAACCTGCCCTCGTGCAAATAGTTAAAGAGTTCTGAACTCCTTGAAGAAAAGTGGATAGGAAAACTCCTCTCCTTCCAAGGTGTGCAGATATGCAAGCAATTAAACATTTATCAAGTCCACGGTGAAAGGCCAAATAGGACAAACGTTAAAAAGAGCCAACTCCGTGGCTTAAATTCCAATTTCAAATCACTTAAGGGATTGAGGGAAACGAGTCTTTGGAGCTTTCTAAAAAGCCGATGAACCTAGCCAAGCAGCCCATAATAATTTAAGAGCTGCTAGGCTCAACCCAAGGGAGAAAGCCAGGCAGATGGCTATGGAAAGAAATATGAGCCTCATCGGAGGGGGAGAAAAAAAAACCTCTGCAGCCCAATAAATATTTCAGGGAATAACAGAATCCAGGTAGTCCTCAACTTACAACTCGGTGTCAGTCCGAGTTACAAGGGCACCGAAAAAAGTGACTGTTTTTCACCCTTAGGACCGTTTGCAGCATCCCCAATTCTGGGAGCTGAAGTCCACGCATCTGAAAGGTTGCCAAGGTTGAGAAAAACTGGGGTAAAACATCTGGTTCCCAGGTGTGTTTTTAGATTTTGGACTGGTATGGATCTCGTCTTGATTTCGAGCCTTAAAAAGACGTATTTCCTTTTCCGCTGATCTGTTGAAGGCATCCTAATGCCGGAATTCTTCTCCTCTGTCCAGATGAGTTGAAAAACAGTATTTCTGGGTGGGGCAGGGGAAAAAAAAACACCATCTTTTTAGCTGTTCCCACCCTTTGGCCAGTAGTAGGAAAATTTTGCCAAATTCCACAGATGCCAGCTGTTCAGATTTTTCCGCTTCTTCAGATTTCTTCTTCCCAGCGTGTGAAATCTCCCGGTTAAGCGCCTTTAAAAGGGTGATGTATAAAACAGTCCTTGATTTATAATAGAATAACAGAGTTGGAAGGGACCTTGGAGGTCTTCTAGTCCAACCCCCTGCTCAGGCAGGAAACCCTATACCATTTCGGACAAATGACTGTCCAGTCTCTTCTTAAAAACATCCAGTGTTGGAGCATTCACCGCTTCTGGAGGCAGGTTGTTCCACTGGTTAATTGTCCTCACTGTCAGGAAGTTTCTCCTTAGTTCCAGGTCGCTTCTCTCCTTGATGAGTTTCCACCCGTTGCTTCTGGTCCTGCCTTCAGGCGCTTTGGAGAATAGCTTGACTCCCTCTTCTTTGGGGCAGCCCCTGAGACACTGGAACCCTGCTATCATGTCCCCCCTCGTCCTTCTCTTCGTTAAACTAGACATCCCCAATTCCAGCAACCGTTCCTTATGTGTTTTAGCCTCCAGTCCCCTGATCATCTTTGTTGCTCTTCTCTGCACTCTTTCTCTCTAGTATCTTAACATCTTTTTAATAATAATAATAATAGTAGTAGTAGTAGTAGTAGTAGTAGTAGTAGTAGTAGTAAAGTTGGAAGGGACCTTGGAGGTCATTTAGTCCAACCCCCTGCTCAATCAGGAAACCGTATACCATTTCAGACAAATGGCTGTCCAGTCTCTTCTTAAAGACCTCCAGTGTTGGAGCATTCACCGCTTCTGGAGGCAGGTGGTTCCACTGGTTAATTGTTCTCACTGTCAAGAAGTTTCTCCTTAGTTCTAGGTTGCTTCTCTCCTTGATGAGTTTCCATCCGCTGCTTCTTGTCCTGCCTTCAGGGACTTTGGAGAATAGGGTTGAAGAAAAAGTCTTCATCGTGGTTCAGTCCAAGCCAGGAATAAACAACATGGGGACTGCTTTAGAAAGAAGGTTGCAGTTTATTGAAGAGGAGAGCCAGACAGAGAGATGGCTCTGGAAGAAAAGAGAGAGAGCACATGTAGGGAGTGGGTTTTTATACCCTCTGGAGCTCTTGAGAAAATTTCATTGTTGATGTGTGCCGTTGTGCCCACAGTAAAAAAAAATGACAATAAAGCTTATGTTATCTATCTTATCTGTTTGAGGCTTTGTATTTCCTGTGTCATGTACTTTTGACCTGAGTCTGAGTGTGTCCCTTTGGCATCTGTGGATTAATCCTATTATGTCATCTCTTACAGTTTGGGTGGGGTATGTAGATTTTAAGTGTCTTTGTCTTCTTAATCTCCTAGCTGGGAGCCTCCAACCTTTCTTGGCAACTGATTCATATTTGTGACGGTCACAGTGTCCCAGGGTCATGTGAAGTGTCCAAAACCTGCTGCAACCACCCAGCAGATGGGGGGAATAAAAACCAAACACCCCCCCACCCCATCCCTGCTGCCAATCCTCAACAGAAATGCTCACAACAATGAAAACCTCGGACAGGAGGAAGAGCGCCGCCGGGCGGGCAGGCAGGTGTCTTGCTCGGCTGTGGCTTGGGGGGCACTTTTTTCAGTGCCATTGTAACTTCGAACAGTCACTAAGCGAACTGTTGTAAGTCGAGGACTGCCTGTACTTTATCACTTTTTTCCTTTTTTTTTTTTTTTTTGGTCATCAAGTTTTTGGCACCTTGCTAGGCGACTGGTAGTACTCGGATATTGCCATATCCTAAAAGAGGTACAATGGGTGAAAAGGTTGAAAAGCCCTGTCTGGGTGGGGTATGTAGATTTTAGGTGTCTTTGTCTTCTTAATCTTCTAGCTTCAACCTTCCTGAATGGTTTACATCTGCATTTCTACAGAGCTGGTGTCTGCTTCGGGGAGGGAGACTTGGGGCTATTAAGAAAAAACTGGGCATGCTTTTCTGCCTCTTTAAGATCCTTTGAGGAAATATAATATTCTGCCCTTTTAATATTTCCTTCTCTGGGGGAGGGGGGACTGACTTCCCACAGTAGCTTGACTCCCTTTTCTTTGTGGCAGCCCCTCAGATACTGGAAGACTGCTGTCATATCCCCCCCCCTCGTCCTTCTCTTCATTAAACTAGACCAGTGGTTCTCAACCTGTGGGTCAGGACCCCATTTGGGGTCGATCGACCATTTCACGGGGGTCGCCAAGCAAGACTGTCCGCCATTTTTTTTTTGTCCATTTTTTTTGTCCGCCATTTTTGTCCCCCTTTTCCGGCGGGTGCCTTACCTCCCTTGGGCTGGGCCAGCTGGTGGTCGGCCTGCTCAGTCTCTGCCGCTTACCAGCTACGCCTCGGCCGGCGCAGGGGGCGGAACCACGCATGCGCGGCACTCCCGGGCAGGGAAAGTCCTCGACTTACGACCGGTTGGGTAGTCCTCGACTTACAACCGGTTTAGTCCTCGAGTTATGACCGGTTTAGTCCTCGACTTACGACCGGTTGGGGTCGCGGCATTAAAAAGGTTGAGAACCACTGAACTAGACATATCCAATTCCAGCAACCATTCCTTATATGTTTTAGCCTCCAGTCCCCTTCCAACTCTACTATTCTGTTATATATAACAGCTCTCGCAAGGAGAAAAATGGGATATGTGTGCCCTCGTTTTTTGAGGCAGCACCTACTGAAAGCTAAAACCACCCAATGTTTTGCAGTCAATTCTATTACTACAAAGGTTAAAAATTCGAAACAGGGCCAGGGTGGGGCAAAGGGAATCAGTTTCGCTTTGAGAGGCAGATAGATGGTGACCTAGTTTAAACTTCTTTTTTTTTTCTTTGAGTGCAGAATCTCAGGATGTTTTAGCCTCCGATGAAGTTGACTGTGGGTTCACATTCACCAGAAGTCACTCCGTGCGGCTTTTCCAATGCAGCAGTAAGGGATAAGATATCTTTTCAAGGTCCCTTTTCTGGAACCTTTGCGGAAAGATTGTGTCAAAAAGGTTTACACGTCAAATTTTGGGTGTGCAGGAAAGGATTGTGTTAAAGTTTACACATGTTAATCAGCGGACCAGATGGTAAAGGATATCTTTGGTGGTTGAGCTTTGTAAAGAAATAGTATGTTTTGTAATGATTGAGAAAGATCTTGGCTTTATTAGGCCTACAGGTAGTTGTGGACTTATAGCCTTAAAGCTCAGAAGAGTAAATCTTTCACCCAGTGACCGACTCCAATTCGATTTCACATCCTTATCCTGGGACACGGATATTTGCCTTCATTCGTTATAACCTTTTGTTTATTCCAAGTTACAACAGCACTAGAAAAAGTGACATGTGACTGTTATTTCACACTTAACATCCGTTGCAGCCTCCCCCAGGGTCACGGGATCAAAATTCAGACCCTTGGCAACTGACTCGTACTTATGACGGTTGCAATGTCCCTGGGGTCATGTGATCCCCTTTTGCGACAGTCTGACAAGCAAAGTCAAGGGGGAAGCTGGATTCACTTAACAACTGTGTTACTAACTTAAGAACTGCAGTGATTCACTTAACAACTGTGGCAAGAAAGGTCGTAAAACGGGGCAAAACTAAACAACTGTCTCGCTTGGCAATGGAGATTTTGGCCTAGGTTAAGGACTAGCTCAGGGGTAGGCAATCGTGGCCCCTTCATGACTTGCGGACTTCAACTCCCAGAATTCCTGAGCCAGCATGGGGGAACTATGGCCCCTTCATGACTCGTGGACTTCAACTCCCAGAATTCCTCAGCCAGCATGAGGGAACTATGGCCCCTTCATGACTTGTGCACTTCAACTCCCAGAATTCCTGAGCCAGCATGAGGGAACTATGGCCCCTTCATGACTCGTGGACTTCAACTCCCAGAATTCCTGAGCCAGCATGGGG
>NW_015390425.1:55696-58551 GCF_001527695.2 Protobothrops mucrosquamatus | reverse complement strand
GCTGCTCCGTGCTAATGTGGAGTGTGCTGTGGTGTGTTATTTTCAAACTTGTTTGTGTCTTGCAAGGTCAAGGTCTGTGTGGGTGTAAGTGTGAAATGCACCTCTGTCGAATTACCAGCATACCAGCCGGATAACGTTGGAATGTTCTTCCTCTTGAGTCAGCCCAGCCCAAGAAGGAGAAGCACCTGCACGTCTGGGAACCAGTTTTGCAACAGGGAGGCTACTGTGTGATTTCAGGAGGTTCGGATCTGGATCATGAGCCCCTCCTTGGTCGCACGGCCAGGCCTGGGTGTAGTTCAAGGGACGGTGGGGTCCTTGGTGCTCTCTGAGCTTGCTGGTTTTCTTGAGGACGCTTCATGACCCAACTAGGTAACATCATCAGTGTTAGAAGGCTGTGTGGTTTCCAGAATGCTGGAGGAGGAGGAGGAGGAGGAGGAGGAGACAACTGTGGGGTCCTTGGTGCTCTCTGAGCTTGGAGGTTTTCTTGCAGATGTTTCATGACCCAACTAGGTAACATCATCAGTGTTAGAAGGCTGTGTGGTTTGCAGAATGGAGGAGGAGACTGAGACTGTGGGGTCCTTGGTGCTCTCTGAGCTTGGAGGTTTTCTTGCAGATGTTTCATTACATCTTCAGTGCTAGAGGTTTGTGAAGTGAAGGAGAAAGGGAGAAACAGAAGAAAGAGGAAAAGGGAGGAGGAGGAGGACTGTGGGGTCCTGGGTGCTCTCTGAGCTTGGAGGTTTTCTTGAGGACGCTTCATGACCCAACTAGGTAACATCATCAGGCTTAGAAGGCTGTGTGGTTTCCAGAATGGAGGAGGAGGAGGAGGAGGAGGAGGAGGAGGAGGAGACAACTGTGGGGTCCTTGGTGCTCTCTGAGCTTGGAGGTTTTCTTGCAGATGTTTCATGACCCAACTAGGTAACATCATCAGGCTTAGAAGGCTGTGTGGTTTGCAGAATGGAGGAGGAGGAGGAAGAGGAGGAGGAGTTGGAGGAGGAGGAGGAGACTGGGGTCCTTGGTGCTCTCTGAGCTTGGTGGTTTTGTTGCAGATGTTTTATGACCCAATTAGGTAACATCAGTGATAGAAGGGAGGGGAATGCAGAGAGGAGGAGGAGGAGGAGGACTGTGGGGGTCCCTGGTGCTCTCTGAGCTGGGTGGTTTTCTTGCAGATGTTTCATGACCCAACTAAGTAACATCATCAGTGCTAGAAGGCTGTGTGGTTTGCAAAATGGAGGAGGAGGAGGAGGACTGTGGGGTCCTTGGTGCCCTCTGAGCTGGGTGGTTTTCTTGCAGACATTTCATGACCCAACTAGGTAACATCATCACAGCTAGAAGTGACTGGGATTTGGTGGGGAGGGGAGGAGGAAGGGGAGGACAAGGAGGACTGTGGGGTCCTGGGTGCTCTCTAAGCTTGGTGGTTTTCCTGCAGACGTTTCATGACCCTACTAGGTAACATCAGTAGTGGCTAGAAACAGAATGTGATTTGCAGAATGGAGGAGATGGGGGAGGAGGAGAACTGTGGGGTCCTTGGTGGTCTCTGGTTGTTTTTTTTGCAGACGTTTCATGACCCAGCTAGGGAACATTTTACGCCCATCATAGGTCGAGAGGCAGGCATATCCTGCTTTTTGTGCCTGGGCGCTATTAACAACTCATTTCAATCACAGATGATAAGTTCACACGGAAATAAAAAAAAAAGGCCTAATGAATGCCTCAAATAAAATTCACAATGAAATATGCGATCAAAGCAGCAGCTAGAGAGTTCCTCCACCGAGGCAATTTCCATTTGTAATTAGCAGTGAGATGTAATAAAAGAGCCCAAGAAGATATAGGTAATCCTCGATTTAACAATCATTTGTTTAGTGACCATTTGGAGTTAACAGTGGCGTTGAAAAACGTAACTTGCAGTTGATTTTCACGGTTACAGCTATCTATCAATCATCCATCCATCCATCCATCCATCCATCTATTCTTTCTATCTATCTATCTATCTATCTATCTATCTATCTATCTATCTATCTATCTATCTATCTATCTATCTATCTATCTATCTATCTATCTATCCACCCACCCATCCATATCCATATCCATATCTATACCTATCTATCTATTTATCTATCATCTATCTATTATCTATCTATCTCTATCTCCCTCCCTACCTCCCAACTACCTATATCTATATCTATCTATCTATCTATCTATCTATCTATCTATCTATCTATCTATTTATCTATCTTCTATATCATTTATCTACCTACCTACCTAGCTATTATCTATCCATCCATCCACCTATTTTTATCTCTCTGTCTATCTGTCTGTCTATCTATCATAACTATCTATCTCATCTACCTACCTACCTACCCACTTAGCGGTGCTGTTGGCTTGACACACCGAAGTGAAAACACAACTGGTCAAGTCTGGTAAGTTCCTAAGTTTTGGAACAGGGAGAGGTGAAACCGCCCCGGACCCTCGTCTCTCGCTTGGAAAACCTGTCAGATCAATCTGCAAAATTTCCAGATAGGATTTATATTTATAGAACTCGCCTTAGGGAGAGACGGTTCTCTTGCTCAGAGTCTGCCTGCAAAATTCCAGGGCAAACGTCTATTTTTGCTAAATAAACCCATTCCCTTGCGGGCTCCAAAGCAGTGTTTCTCAGCCACTTTAAGGGGGGGGACTTCATGGCTGGCTGGGGAATTCTGGGAGTTGAAGTCCACCCATCTTAAAGCCTGCTGGTTGGGGAATTCTGGGATGTCCCAGAAGTCCACACACCCCTTAAAGCATGCTGGCTGGGGATTCTGGGAGTGGAAGTCCACCCATCTTAAAGCCTGCCAGCTGGGGAATTATGGGAGTCCACCCCCCCC
>NW_015390425.1:37373-55412 GCF_001527695.2 Protobothrops mucrosquamatus | reverse complement strand
TAAGGGGGGGGACTTCATGGCTGGCTGGGGAATTCTGGGAGTTGAAGTCCACCCATCTTAAAGCCTGCTGGTTGGGGAATTCTGGGATGTCCCAGAAGTCCACACACCCCTTAAAGCATGCTGGCTGGGGATTCTGGGAGTGGAAGTCCACCCATCTTAAAGCCTGCCAGCTGGGGAATTATGGGAGTCCACCCCCCCCTTAAAGCATGCTGGCTGGGGAATTCTGGGAGTGGAAGCCCACCCCTCTTAAAGCTTGCTGGCTGGGGAATTCTGGGAGTGGAAGCCCACCCCTCTTAAAGCTTGCTGGCTGGGGAATTCTGGGAATGGAAGTCCACCCATCTTAAAGTTGAAAAATACTGCTCTGGAGGCTAGTACAGGTTGACCTACGACCTCAATTGAGCCAAAAACGTATGTTGCTAAATGAGACCTTCGTCAAGTGAGTTTTGCCCCATTTGATGACCATTCTTGCCACAGTTGTTAAGTGAATCCTTACCATTGTTAAGTTAGTCACACCGTGGTTAAGTTAGTCTGGGCTTCCCCATTGACTCTGCTTATCAGAAGGTCACAAAAAGGGGATCACATGACCCCAGGACACTGCAACCGTCATAAGTACCTGCCAGTTGCCAAGTGTGAAAAACGGTCATAACTCCCTTTCTCCAGTGCCGGTCACTAAACAAACTGTCGTAATTTGAGGACTGCCTGTATTAGAGGCAATCTTGCAAATCAGGCCGGATCAACCCTCCTTAATGCTTGGATGGGGAACAGCTTGGATGAGCCAAGAATATAAGTTGATTTTATTATTTAGTGGATCTAAGTTAAACTTGGAAGCAGAAATATCATTGCAAAAAGGCAGAAGCAAACAGCTCCAGTGTTTTTCCCCCCCGAAATTTGATCCAGAGGTGTATAAATATAAATCTTCCTGAGTTCAGTTTGACTTATAAAGGTAGTCCTCAACCTGCGTCCTTTTGTTTAACGGTTTTATGACCTGAATTTGAAGTTCTGACGTCCCCTCCCGCCGTGGTCACGTGTGATCACATTTTGGGTGCTGCTTCTCCCTAGATCAGGGGTAGGCAACCTTGGCTCTTTTATGACTTGTGGACTTCAACTCCCAGAATTCCTGAGCCGGCACGGCTCAGCATGGAAACCTCTCCATTTCTCCTCAGCATGGCTGGCTCAGGAATTCTGGGAGTTGAAGTCCACCAGTCATCAAGGGGCCATAGTTCCCCCATACTGGCTCAGGAATTCTGGGAATTGAAGTCCACCAGTCATAAAAGAGCCAAGGTTGCCTACCCCTGGCTTAAGTCGAGGACTACCTGTATTTGTCTAGATCAGGGGTAGGCAACCTTGGCTCTTTTATGACTCGTGGACTTCAACTCCCAGAATTCCTGAGCCAGCATGGCTCAGCATGGCAACCTCTCCATTTCTCCTCAGCATGGCTGGCTCAGGAATTCTGGGAGTTGAAGTCCACGAGTCATAAAAGAGCCAAGGTTGCCTACCCCTGCATTAGACCATCCTCTTGACTCAGGCTTTCCAAAGTTGGCCATTTTAAGATGAGTGGACTTCAATTCCCAGAATTCTCCAGCCAAGATGCTGATTCAAATGATGAAACTGGCCTAAAGTGGTCATGTTTGATAAATCACTGGTTTAATCCAAACATTCTGGCTGAGGAATTCTGGGACTTGAACTACACACATCTTAAAAGTGGCCAGGTCTGAAAAAGAATCAGTTTCTTGTAGTGTTTATAGTACCAGGTAGAAACCAGGAGGCTGTGAGTTCTAGTCCCGCCTTAGATGTTAAATCACCCTAATTTCTTAGCTTGTAAAAGAGATTGCAGGAGATTTGTCTAGGTCAGGGATAGGCAGCCTTGCCTCTTTTATGACTTGTGGACTTCAACTCCCAGAATTCCTCAGCCAGCATGGGGGAAACTTTGGCCCCTTCATGACTTGTGGACTTCAACTCCCAGAATTCCTCAGCCAGCATGGCTCAGCTTGGAAACCTCTCCATTTCTCCTCAGCATGGCTGGCTCAGGAATTCTGGGAGTTGAAGTCCACGAGTCAAGGTTGCCTACCCCTGCCCTAGGTCCTTCCCTCAGACCATTACACCATGACTGTTAACACTAATTTAATTATGCAGTCCTCGGCTTAACGACCAGAATTCAGCCCCAAAATTCCATTGCTAACCGTTGTAAAGTGAGCTTTGCCCCCTTTCTGCACCCTTTCTGGCCACAGTGCGTAAGTGGATCGCTGCGGTTGTTAAGTTAGTGACACGGTTGTTAAGTGAATCTGGCTTCTCCATTGCCTTGGCTTGTCAGAAGATTGTCAAAGGGGATCACGCGACCTGCAACCGTCATAAATACAAGTCAGTTGCCAAGCAGCCAAATGTTGATCACATGAATGCTCCAACACTGGAGGTTTTTAAGAAGAGACTGGACAGCCATTTGTCCGAAATGGTATAGGGTTTCCTGCCTCAGCAGGGGGTTGGACTAGATGACCTCCAAGGTACCTTCCAACTTTATTATTATTATTATGATCATAAGGACGCTGCAGTGATCGTAAGTGTGAAAAACAGTCATAAGTCGCTTTTTCCCAGTGCTGTTGTACCTTGAACCAGTTACTAAATGAACGGCTGTAAGTCGAGGACTTACAACTGAATAAAATCAGTTTGAATAAAATAAGTTTGAAGGAAAGAGTATTTCCTTCCTGCTATTAACCTTTAAGTAGCCGCAAATATTTGCATACTCGGTCATTATCGGCCATCTTGCCTTCCGAGAATTACTCTTTGCTTTTTGCTTTTTTCTTTTAATGGCATTTTTAATTGTTTTAAGATTTTCGTTTGCTATTTCTGAAAGAGAGAGAGACAAAGAAAGCCAAGCCACAAAGAACATTCCTGGTATTTGCGAGCCGATTTTAATCTCTGTACTTCACCTTCCCAAGGCTTCTGGAGGGTGATGTATATATATAAAAAATAAAAATCTGCTCTTGAAGTTCCGGTCAGAAAATACGTCTCAACGTACAAGGAAAGCGGGAGGAGGGAAAGAAACCTACTGGACATCGTTCAGTTGGCCGTTCGGAACGGTGACAGTTGACCACGGAGCTTCAAGGCTCCGGCCAAAGCCTTGGTGGTCTAGCTTCCTCTGAAAACCCATCGGCCGCAGACGGAAGGGAGGTCTCGCAGCCCATGTACTACATGTCCCATGCGCCTTTCTCTGGGTTTTTGAGACGCTAGGAGAGCTGGTGGTGCCCAAAGTAAGGAGTGGGTTGGGGCAGTCACTTCCGATTATCAGAGGGCAGCTGCTATCTCGAGATGGGCGGCAGCGAACGAGGCCTGCAATCGTGCTTTATTGTTGACTTCTTCACACACCCACACGGACACACACACACACATTCTGCCAGCTCAGGTTTTGAAGCTCAGTTCAAACAAGAGAGCCGCCAGCGCACAGCCTTATGATCGAGAGAGGCACGGCACTAGAGGAAAGGAAGATGAAGCCGGAAGAGGAAAAGTCAGCCCATATTTCTTTTAAAACTTCAGCGTGTGGTGTTTGTATGAGAGGGAAATGATTTAAGGGAACAGAATTACACTTGGCATCTCTCTCTTTCTCTCTCTCTCTCTCTCTCTCTCTCTCTCTCTCTCTCTCTCTCTCTCTCTCTCTCTCTCTCTCTCTCTCTCTCTCTCTCTCTCTCTCTCTCTCTCTCTCTCTCTCTCTCTCTCTCTCTCTCTCTCTCTCTCTCTCTCTCTCTCTCTCTCTCTCTCTCTCTCTCTCTCTCTCCCTCTCCCTGTTTGAGTTTCTCTCTCTCTCTCTTCTCTTTCTCTCTCTGCCTCTCTCCTCTTTCTCTCTCTCTCTCTCCTCTCTTTCTCTCTCTCCTCTCTTTCTCTCTCTCCTCTCTCTCTGCCTCTCTCTCTCTCCTCTCTTTCTCTCTCTCCCTCTCTCTCTCTCTGCCTCTCCCTCTGTTTGAGTTTCTCTCTCTCTGCCTCTCTCCTCTCTCTCTCNAGCCAGCATGAGGAAAACTTTGGCCCCTTCATGACTCGTGGACTTCAACTCCCAGAATTCCTGAGCCAGCATGAGGAAAACTTTGGCCCCTTCATGACTCGTGGACTTCAACTCCCAGAATTCCTGAGCCAGCATGAGGAAAACTTTGGCCCCTTCATGACTCGTGGACTTCAACTCCCAGAATTCCTGAGCCAGCATGGGGGAACTATGGCCCCTTCATGACTCGGGGACTTCAGCTCCCAGAATTCCTGAGCCAGCATGGCTCAGCTTGGAAACCTCTCCATTTCTCCTCAGCATGGCTGGCTCAGGAATTCTGGGAGTTGAAGTCCACGAGTCAAGGTTGTCTACCCCTGCCCTAGGTCCTTCCCTCAGACCATTACACCATGACTGTTAACACTAATTTATGTAGTCCTCGGCTTAACGACCAGAATCCAGCCCCAAAATTCCATTGCTAACCGTTGTAAAGTGAGCTTTGCCCCCTTTCTGCGCCCTTTCTGGCCACGGCGCTTAAGTGGATCGCTGCGGTTGTTAAGTTAGTGACACGGTTGTTAAGTGAATCTGGCTTCTCCATTGCCTTGGCTTGTCAGAGGGTCGTCAAAGGGGATCACGCGATCTGCAACCGTCATAAATACGAGTCAGTTGCCAAGCAGCCAAATTTTGATCACATGATCATAAGGACGCTGCAGTGGTCATAAGTGTGAAAAACAGTCATAAGTTGCTTTTTTCCAGTGCTGTTATACCTTGAACCGGTTACTAAATGAACGGCTAACTGAATAAAATCAGTTTGAATAAAATAAGTTTGAAGGAAAGAGTATTTCCTTCCTGCTATTAACCTTTAAGTAGCCGCAAATATTTGCATACTCGGTCATTATCGGCCATCTTGCCTTCCGAGAATTACTCTTTGCTTTTTTCTTTTTTCTTTTAATGGCATTTTTAATTGTTTTAAGACTTTCGTTTGCTATTTCTGAAAGAGAGAGAGAGAGACAAAGAAAGCCAAGCCACAAAGAACATTCCTGGTATTTGCGAGCCGTTTTTAATCTCTGTACTTCACCTTCCCAAGGCTTCTGGAGGGCGATGTATATATAAAAAAAATAAAAATAAAAATCTGCTCTTGAAGTTCCGGTCAGAAAATAAGTCTCAACATACAAGGAAAGCGGGAGGAGGAAAGGAAACCTACTGGACATCATTCAGTTGGCCGTTCGGAACGGTGACAGTTGACCACGGAGCTTCAAGGCTCCGGCCAAAGCCTTGGTGGTCTAGCTTCCTCTGAAAACCCATCGGCCGCAGACGGAAGGGAGGTCTCGCAGCCCATGTACTACATGTCCCATGCGCCTTTCTCTGGGTTTTTGAGACGCTAGGAGAGCTGGTGGTGCCCAAAGTAAGGAGTGGGTTGGGGCAGTCACTTCCGATTATCAGAGGGCAGCTGCTATCTCGAGATGGGCGGCAGCGAAGGAGGCCTGCAATCGTGCTTTATTGTTGACTTCTTCACACACCCACACGGACACACACACACACATTCTGCCAGCTCAGGTTTTGAAGCTCAGTTCAAACAAGAGAGCCGCCAGCGCACAGCCTTATGATCGAGAGAGGCACGGCACTAGAGGAAAGGAAGATGAAGCCGGAAGAGGAAAAGTCAGCCCATATTTCTTTAAAAACTTCAGCGTGTGGTGTTTGTATGACAGGGAAATGATTTAAGGGAACAGAATTACACTTGGCATCTCTCTCTCTCTCTCTCTCTCTCTCTCTCTCTCTCTCTCTCTCTCTCTCTCTCTCTCTCTCTCTCTCTCTCTCTCCCTGTTTGAGTTTCTCTCTCTCTCTCTGACTCTCTCTCTCTTCTCTTTCTCTCTCTGCCTGTCTCCTCTCTCTCTCTCTCCCTCTCTCTCTCTCCTCTCTCTCTCCCTCCCTCTCTCTCCTCTCTTTCTCTCTCTCCTCTCTTTCTCTCTGCCTCTCTCTCTCTCTCTCCTCTCTCCTNTGGCTGGGGAATTCTGGGAGTTGAAATCCTTCCATCTTAAAACAGGCTGGCTGGGGAATTCTGGGAGTGGAAGTTCATCCATCTTAAGGTAGGCTGGCTGGGGAATTCTGGGAGTGGAAGTCCATCCATCATAAAGCATGGCTGGCTGGGGAATTCTGGGAGTTGAAGTCCACCCATCTTAAAGCAACCCAGTCTGAAAAGCGCAATCTAGTGGCATAATCTGGTTTGTACTTTTGTGTCCTTTGCCGACCTAACACTGAAGTCCTCTTGCGTCACTTTGCCACTTAACAATAGTCTGTCGGTTTAATGTTTTCCTCTTTCGGTGTGACCTGTGGATTTTATTTATGCTTGGACTGCATTTCGCCCTGTTTGTTGCGTGGTGGGGGGGGAGGAAAGGGGGGGTTAAGGGTGATGTCGTAAGTCTTTTGCTGCAGTTGGGGAGATGCATTCCTGGATTCAGCTGCACAGGTATTGGCAAGGGCAGTCCTAAGTTTTTCTTCCATCACTAAAAACAGCCTCTCTCTGTTTTTCTTTCGCAGTGAGAGGCAGAGAGCACCAGAAGCCAGCAGACGCCAGGGAAATTAAAGGTAAATTCCCCCTTTTTTTCCACTTTACTAGTGGCTTAATTCTGCATGGTTGCCATGCATTACAAATGCTCCTCAATGCTCTGGATGGCCAGCTTTCCTTCTGCATGACTCCCACCCTATAACTCTCCACTCTTAAGTACACCTAGTCCTCGACTTATGACCACAGTTGAGCTTGGGATTTGGCTAGTCCAGGGGGTAGGCAACCTTGGCTCTTTTATGACTCGTGGACTTCAACTCCCAGAATTCCTGAGCCAGCCATGCTGAGGGGAAAGGGAGAGGTTTCCAAGCTGAGCCAGGCCGGCTCAGGAATTCTGGGAGTTGAAGTTCACGAGTCATAAAAGAGCCAAGGTTGCCTACCCCCTGGGCTAGTCACTCCTTAAGGTCATAACTCAAGTCACCACGCAACTGGGCTCGATTTTATGACCATTTTTATGATGGCAAGTCACTGTGGCTATCGAGCCAGTCACGCGGTCGTGAGTCCAAATCCGGTGTATCCAGTGAGTGGTTTTTTTTGCCGTGGGACATTGCATGCCGGTTGCCAAACGCCTGGAATGCAGTCATGTGACCTTGTGGGTGGAGTAGCAGTTGTAACTTAATTAGGAATTAAATAGAATTAAGCAGTCGTAGCCAGTTTGATCTAGCCTTTAAGGAACCAGCCCAAAAAGTGGGGGGACCGTGAGTTCTAGTCCCGTTTTAGCCATGGAAGCCAGCTGGGTGACTTTGGGCCAATCACCAGGAAACAGTGAATTTTAGTCCCACCTTAGCCATAAAAACCAACTGGGTGACTTTGGGCCAATCACCAGGAGACAGGGAGTTCTAGTTCCGCCTTAGGCATAAAAACCAACTGGGTGACTTTGGGCCAATCACCAGGAGACAGGGAGTTCTAGTCCCGCCTCAGCCACAAGAGCCAACTGGGTGATTTTGGGCCAATCGTCAGGAGACAGTGAGTTCTAGTCCCGCCTTAGGCATGAAAGCCAGTCCCTCTCTCTCAACCCAGCCAACTTCACAGGGTTGTTCTGGGGAAGGAGTAGGAAGTAAGTGTGTTGGATATGTTCCCCGCCTTGAGTTATTTGTAAAATAAAGGCAGAATACAACTAAAATAAATAAACTTCAGGTGTAATTTATTTTGAACCCATCGCAATTTTAAATGATGGTTAAGCAAACGACCATAAGTCAAGGTCCACCTGTACTGAACACGCCTTTTTAGTGTCACTGGCGTGTGAGCATATCCGGTTGCCAGGAGAGAGAGGCTGGCACTTACAAAGATGGCAAAAAGGCCCACAGGTGGTAACTGTTCATTTAATGACCGTTCAAAGTTACAACGGCGTTGAAAAAAAGGGACTTAACGGCCCTTTTTCCCAGTTACGACCGTTGCAGGCTCCCCGTGGTCACCTGATCAAAATTCAGACGCTTGGCAAGTGGTTCATATTTATGACGGTTGCACTATCCCGGGGTCCAGTGTTCAGCTTTTGTGACCTTTTGTTACAAGCGAAGTCAGTGAGGATCGCAGCTTCTCTTAAGAACCATGTTACTGACTTGAGAAACGATTCACTTAACAACTGTGGCAAGAAAAGTCGTACAATGGGGCAAAGAGCTCACTTCACCAACGTTTCACCGAGCCACATAAATTTGGGGCTCAACTGAAGTCGTAACTCGAGGACTACCTGTGTTATAAAACTCCCGTTGTGCAAGGACGCACTCAACTCTGCCATTCTTTCTGCCTCAAGCCGACTCTGAATCCTGCAGATGATCTGGAATTAAATTTTCAAGCCGTTTTTTTTTTTAACCCTGACATTCAAATTTGCTCCAAGGGTGTCATAAACTGGCCAATTTTATCTGGATTTGACCTTGAATATGCTGACTAAACACTTCAACAGAGTTCCCCAATGATTCGGGGTTGGTGGTCCGGAGCAGGAGGAGGGGGGGGTGAAAGAAGGATGGTTTTGTGGGGGGGGTAAAAGCATGCGCGTGAGTGCACACGAACACCCATTGCTCGGCTGAACGGGGCCGTGAGCCCTTGCACGAGTGGGGCCACCAACAGCCACAACGCTCGTGCGAACGAGGCCGCGAACACCCAGGGTGATGCTCGTGCGAGTGTGGTTGCACACCGCGTGCACTGGCTCGCCACTCACACATCCCAGTGGCCAAGCTGGTGGCCACAGGTTGAGGCTCTCTGCTCTGCAGGGCTTCTAAAGTGAGGTGGGCTGGGCACTGTATCCTGTTTCTGTCCCATTTCAGACATTCAGGCAAAAATTAATCTGCTTTCTTTTCCTGTTTGCAGAGTCTGGACCGGCTCAGATGCCTGGCAATTTTGGTAAGAGGCCCCATTTCAGAACACTGGAAGTTTTTAAGAAGAAACCGGACAGCCATTTGTCCGAAATGGTATAGGGTTTCCTGCCTGAGCAGGGGGTTGGACTAGATGACCTCCAAGGTCCCTTCCAACTTTATCATTATTATTATTATTATTATTATTATTATTATTATTATTATTATTATTATTATTATTATTATTATTATTATTATTATTATTATTATTATTATTATTATTATTAAAACTAGATGACCTCCAAGGTCCCTTCCAATTTTATTATTATTATTATTATTATTATTATTATTATTATTATTATTATTATTATTATCATCATCATCATCATCATCATCATCATCATCATCATCATCATTATTAAAACCTGAATTTCCCAGCAATTAGGAACTCAGACTGAATTGCCCTCCGTTTCTGCAAATGTCCATCATCTTTTACGATTAGGACAGGGGTCCCCAATCCATGGGCCGCGGCCTACTACAGCAGGCCGCAGGACAGACTGGACAGTGCGCACGTGCACATGTGCACGCACTCACCCCTACTCACACTAACACCCACGGACCCATTTGCACATGCATACCTGCACAAATGGGACCGCTTGCGCGCGGGGGTTTCCTCAGCCCATTTGCGCATGTGCACTGGGGCTAGCAGCCGCAGTGGCTAGCGCCTATGCACAAAAGGGCGACTAGCATGCGCATGTTACACAACCCACTTGGGCATGCGCACGGGGGTAGCAGCGGCGGCAACTAGCACCTGCTCACATGCACAAACGGGGATGGCTAGCCCCATGTGGGTTTCATGGCCCGTTTGCGCATGTGCATGGGGCTAGCGCCTGCACACCTACGCAAATGGGTCCACTAGCGCCGTGTGCGTGCGCTCTGCCCTGTTTCTGCACTTGTGCGTGCATGTACGCACATTTCTCAGCTCCCTTTCCCTCCAGGCCGCCAGCCTGAAAAGGTTGGTGACCTCTGGATTAGGGGATTCCGCTCAAATGCCACTTCCCTAATCTCCGTTAACCGGAAGTCCTCAACTTACGACCACAATCAGGACTGGAGTTTCCGTCGCTAAGCAACACAGCTGCTACGAAGTGAGTCGTGCCCCATTTTGCGACCTATTTTTGCCACCATTATTCAGCCGATCGCTGGAGTTGGCTTGTCGGAAAGAGGCTAGGAAGGGGTTCACATGACCCCAGGATGCTGCTGCCACCCTCATAAATGCAGGCCGCTTGCCAAGCGCCTGAAATTTTGATCACGTGACCGTAGGGGATATTGCAACGGTCGTAAGTGTGAGGACCAGTCGCATAAGTTCTGTTGTAACCTCGAACAGTCAATGAGTGGTTCTAAGTTGAGCCCTATCCATACTCAGAGCCTCGTCCTCTCAGATGCAGATGGTCCTCGACTTACGGCCACAACGGAGCCCCAAATTTCCGTTGCTAAGCGATACATTTGTCAAGTTTCTGCCTCATTTTACAACTTTCCTTGCCACCGCCGTTAAATGAATCATCGTAGTGAAGTTAGTGGCACAGTTGTTAATTGAATCTGGCTTCCCCAATGGACTTTGCTGGTCAGAAGGTCGCAAAAGGGGATCGCGGGACCCTCCCGGGGACTCTGCAACCGTCATAAATACAAATCAGCATCTGAATTTTGACCCCACGACCGCAGGGAGCAAGCTGCAAAGGTCATAAAGGTGAAAAATGCTCAGAAGTCCCCTTTTTTTCAGGGCTGTTGTAACTTCGAACGGTCACTAAATGATCTGTTGTAAGTCGAGGACTACCTGTTCTGTCATAGTGCAGCAGAATATTTTAATATCTCCTCACCAACCCGAAGGAAACTAGTTTTTTTCTTCTTCCGGGTTACAAAGAAAAGCTAAATGACTACCCCATTATTCCTAAAACCCAATTATGTTGGCCCCGCCTTCCTCTGCTAATTTAGCTTCCGCCCATTAAAACTAATTTACTTTTGGCCGCCTTATCACAAAGTCTTCATGTGCTTCATTGCTCAGACCAATGTTTCTAAACCGTGAGGTGTGGACTTCAACTCCCAGAGTTCCCCAGCCAGCCATGCTGGCTGCGGAATTCTGGGAATTGAAGTTCACACCTCAGAAATTTGGGGGGGAAAAAATCCCCACTGGGAATTCTGGGAGTTGAAGTCCACACCTCAGAAATTTGAAAAACCACTGGGAATTCTGGGAGTTGAAATCCACACCTCAGAATTTTGAAAAAAAAACCACTGGGAATTCTGGGAATTGAAGTCCACACCTCAGAAATTTGGGGAAAAAACACTGGGAATTCTGGGAGTTGAAGTCCACACCTCAGAAATTTGAAAAAACACTGACTTAATCAGTCTAATTGCCTTCATTCTTTGAATATAACAGCAGGAAGTGGGGAAAGAAATGAAATTATGTCACTTCTGGACTGTTTATAATTCTGACTCATCGATTCAGGTGGCTGGCTACTCCTCAGTGTGAGCCATTTTAATCTCCGTGGAGATTCTCCGTCTTCCAGGTCATAGTTATCCCAAAGGTGCTTTTTTTTTTTCCCTCAGGAGGCAACTGGACTTTTTTGTTTTTCTTTGAAGACGTTTCGCTTCTCATCCCAGAAGCTTCTTCAGCTCTGACTGGATGGCGGGAAATGGAAGGATTTATACTCCTTGCAGACAGCTGGTCATTTGCCTTCTTTTAGAGAGTCGTTGAGGCTACTTAGAGGTTTACCTGTGTCCATCATTCACCTGAGTGGTGCAAATGGGTGTAGAGCAGGGGTAGTCAACCTTGGCTCTTTTATGACTCGTGGACTTCAACTCCCAGAATTCCTGAGCCAGCATGGCTCAGCATGGAAACCTCTCCCTTTCCCCTCAGCATGGCTGGCTCAGGAATTCTGGGAGTTGAAGTCCACGCGTCATAAAAGAGCCAAGGTTGACTATCCCTGGTGTAGAGCCTTCTTGGGACTGCTGAAAGGACCGTGTTGTAGACTGGAGATGGATGGTGTCCTATCTCTTCCCCTCTGTTGAGGGAGGGCTGTTCAATTTGGACCTAGATGGCCTCTTTGACCCCTCTTTCAAGCCAGCGGTCCTCCCTGTCGAAAATGTGGACTTTGCTGTCTTCGAAAGAGCGGCCTTCATCTCTTAAATGCAGATGGACTGCTGAATCTTGTCCTGATGGGTTTGTTCTATGTTGGATAGAGAGGACCACTGGCTTGAAAGAGGGGTCAAAAAGGCCATCTATATCAACAGAGGGGGAGGGATCCGACATTGTGTATCCTGTCTACAACACGGTCCTTTCAGCAGGTCCAAGAAGGCTCCACACCCATTTGCACCACTCAGGTGAGCCTGAAGACACAGACAAATCTCCAGGTGGCCTCAACGACTCTCCAAAAGGAGGCAAATGACCAGCTGTCTGCAAGGAGTATAAATCCTTCCATTCCCCACCATCCAGTCAGAGCTGAAGAAGCTTCTGGGATGAGAAGCGAAACGTCTTCAAAGAAAAACAAGAAAGTCCAGTTGCCTCCAGAAAAAGCACCTTTGGGATTCATTTTCATGCATTGAATGTGGTTCTGGATTTTCACAGGAACTTCCTACAGAGTTTCAACCACTTGATTGCCATCTGCTCCCTTCCCTGATGATTTATCTAGAAAATTGGGGGTTTCCATTGGTGGCGCTTTATGACCGTATCACTTAGTGACAGAAATTTTGGTCCAAATTGCCAACACACGCCAAGAACTTAACAGCTGTTCGTTTAGTGACGGTTCGAAATTAGAAAGGCACCGTAAAAGGCAACTTATGACCACTATTCCCATTTGTGGCCGTTAACAGTATCCCCACGGTCACATGATCAAAATTCAGACATGTTGGCAATCGGTTTATATTTATGACAGTCGCAGTGCCCCAAGGTCATGTGATCCCCTTTCGCGACCTTCTTACAAGCAAAGTCAAGGGGGAAGACCAGATTCACTTAACAACCACGTGACTAACTTAACAGTGGCAAGAAAGGTCATAAAATGGGGTAAGATTCACTTAACAACCGTGTGACTAACTTAACAGTGGCAAGAAAGGTCGTAAAATGGGGTGTCACTTAACAACTATCTTGCTCAGCAACATAAATTTTCAGCTCAATTGTAGTTGTAAGTTGAGGATCACCTGTATAAACAGCCCTGCAAGACCAACCCAGGTTTGAGCTCATAGAAGCATCACCTTGTGGTTCCCTTTTCCAGCTGCAGCACCAGGATATTCCCCACAGAGAGGTACCAGGAACCATGCCTTGCTCGAGGCCGCCGGACCCAGCCACGTGGCTATCAACGCCATCTCGGCCAACATGGAGTCCTGCAGCAGTCGCACGGCAGCCCTTAAGAAGCAGCCCAGCCACATGGAAGCTGCACATTTTGGAGACCTGGGTGAGTCTGGTCCCTTTTTTCTGGTTTAGCTGAGTCCAAAGAGCTCGTGAGCATGTTTAGAGGCCTAAAATATCCTAATGGGTACCTGATGGATTGATTGATTGAGCCAAATGGTCAAGTGATCAAGGCACCAGACTAGAAGCTAGGAGACAGTGAGTTCTAGTCCCAGGTTAGTCATGAAATCCAGCTGGGTGACTTTGGGCCAATCACCAGGAGACAGTGAGTTCCAGTCCTGCCTTAGGCATGCTAGCCGCCTGGGTGACTTTGGGCCAATCACCAGGAGACGGTGAGTTCTAGTCCCGTCTTAGGCTTGAAAGCCAGCTGGGTGACTTTGGGCCAATCGCCAGGAGACGGTGAGTTCTAGTCCTGCCTTAGGCATGCTAGCCGGCTGGGTGACTTTGGGCCAATCGCCAGGAGACGGTGAGTTCTAGTCCCGCCTTAGGCATGAAAGCCAGCTGGGTGACTTTGGGCCAATCGCCTGGAGACAGTGAGTTCTAGTCCCGTTTTAGTCCTGAAAGGTGCCTGGGTGACTTTGGGCCAATCATTAGGCGATTGTGACTTCTAGTCCCAGTTTAGGCATGAATGCCAGGTGTGTAACTTTTGGTCAACCGTTTTACCACCTTTATGACTTAACCACCGTAATAGGAAGCTTCCATAACCCGAGGACAACCTGTATGCGAATTAGTTAAAAAAATATGCACATCAGATTGTCCCTGACAAAGATACCCTCCCCGGCCTTTGCTTAAATCAACTCAAGGCAGATGTGCCTTGTGAGAAGTGCTGGGGCTGGTTCGGCGCGTCCGTCGGAACCTTGGCGGGATCCCCCTCCTCACCTCCTCTCCCTTCTCCTTCCTCTAGGCCGCTCCTGCCTGGATTACCAAGCTCAAGAAAGCAAGTCAAGCCTGTCTAAGACGCTGGCGCAAGTCCTGCGCGACCCCGTGGCCCTCCCGTACTTCGCCCAGTACATGGAGCTCCACCGCATGGAACACCTGGTCCGATTCTGGCTGGAAGCCGAGACTTTCCGCTCCGCCACCTGGTTCCGCATCCGAGCGCACAGCTTGAACACGGTGAAGCACAGCTCCCTGGCCGAGCCGGTCTCCCCTTGCCTGCAGCAGCAGGACCCTCCCGGCTTTTCCCCCCTCGGCGAGTCGCTTAATGGAGGACTGGATGACCGTTACCCCGCCGAGCCCTCTCCGGCATGTTTGAGCCGGCCAACGTTGACTCTTCGGAACCATTTGCTGCTTGGCCAAGGCGGGGAGAACCCCCATTTGGGGTTGACTCCGTCAGAAGACGAGGACTGTCCTGTTCCGGGTGACTCTCACGATGCTTCCACGGTTTCGGCGTCCAGTAGAAATAGTCCTTTGTTTGCACTAAGGGACATGTCAGGAAGACTCATGAAAAGTAAGCCGTCCATGGTCTTTCTAAGTGGTTTCCAGCGACGTCCTCATTTAAGGACCTACAGGCAGTCCTCAACTTACGACTGCAACTGAGCCCAAAATTTCTGTTGTTCAGTGAAATATTTGTTAGGGCGGCTTGCCCCCTTTTACGTCCTTTCTTGCCTCGGTTGTTAAGGGAATGGCCGCAGTTGTTAAAATTAGTCAGACTCTTGTTTAAGTGAATCTGGCCTTCCCCAGGGATTTTGCTCGTCAAAAGGTCGCAAAAGGGGATTCACGCGATCCCAGGACACTGCGACCGTCATAAATACGAGTCGATCGCCAAGTGTCTGGATTTTGATCGCACAACCACAGGGATGCTGCAACGGTCCTAAGTGTGAAAAACAGTGATAAACCACTTTTTTTTTCAGGGCCGTTGTAACTTCGAACAGTCACTAAGTGGATACCTGACTTACAACAGTTCATTTTGCGTGAGGGCAGGCTCTTTATGCAGAAAACAGGCTGTCCAATTTAATAATAATATAACAACAACAACAACAAAACAACAACAACAACAAACAACAACAACAACAACAATAATAATAATAATAATAATAATAATAATGTTGGAAGGGACCTTGGAGGTCATCTAGTCCAACCCCCTGCTCAGGCAGGAAACCCTACACCATTTCAAACAAATGGCTGTCCAGTCTCTTCTTAAAAACTTCCAGTGTTGGAGCATTCACCGCTTCTGGAGGCAGGCTGTTCCACTGGTTAATTGTTCTAACTGTCAGGAAATTTCTTCTTAGTTCCAGGTTGCTTCTCTCCCGGATTAGTTTCCACCCGTTGCGTCTTGTCCTGCCTTCAGGCGCTTTGGAGAATAGCTTGACTCCCTCTTCTTTGGGGCAGCCCCTGAGATATTGGAACCCTGCTATCATGTTCCCCCTCGTCCTTCTCTTCATTAAACTAGACATACCCAATTCCAGCAACCGTTCCTTATATGTTTTAGCCTCCAGCCCCCTGATCATCTTTGTTGCTCTTCTCTGTACTCTGTATTTCCTTAGTTTCACTGTGTAGAAATGGTGGAGAGCACCGCAGCCTTCCAACTATACTTAAACTACAACTCCCAGGGGTCCTTTCCAAAATGGGTGGTGATGCTTTGATGCTGGAAGGATAGAGGTTCCATCTGCCTGCCATGGAACGAAGAGAGTAGGTCTGCCCCCCCCCAGGCCAATTACAGATGCTCCTCAGTTTGCAGTCATTGTTGGAACCCGCGACTAAGGTCACTAAGCAAAGCAGTCGATAAGTGGGCTTTTCTTTCCCCCACTCTCCCACCCTACGTATGTTCATTCCGGCTCTGGGATAATTAGCAAAAAGGGAATTAAAGCTTATAGTTACAGACTTTGGAGAGGAAGGGATTTCAAGAGAGTAAGCAGGTACACACACACACAATGGAGAGTACATCAGGCTTGTTGTGTCCCTGTATTACTTTTGATATCTGTTCACCATTGGGTGCTTGCTTACTCTCTTGTGATCCCTTCCTCTCCAATTTCCATTCTGCGATGGGTGGGGAAAAAACAGTGGGTCACCACGATGTAAAAAAGATGTTGAGACTCTAGAAAGAGTGCAGAGAAGAGCAACAAAGAGGATCAGGGGACTGGAGGCTAAAGCATATAAGGAACAGCTGCTGGAATTGGATATGTCTAGTCTAATGAAGAGAAGGACGAGGGGGGACATGATAGCAGTCTTCCAATATCTCAGGGGCTGCCCCAAAGAAGAGGGAGTCAAGCTATTCTCCAAAGCGCCTGAAGGCAGGACAGGAAGCAACGGGTGGAAACTGACCAAGGAGAGAAGCAACCTAGAACTAAGGAGAAACTTCCTGACAGTTAGAACAATTAACCAGTGGAACAACCTGCCTCCAGAAGCGGTGAATGCTCCAACACTGGAAGTTTTTAAGAAGAGACTGGATAGGCATTTGTCTGAAATGGTATAGGGTTTCCTGCCTGAGCAGGGGGTTGGACTAGATGACCTCCAAGGTCCCTTCCAACTTTATTATTATAGTCCTGGATTTAACAGTTCATTTAGTGACTGTTGAAAGTTAACCACGGCACTGAAAAAAAGTGACTTAACCGTTTTTCACACTTAACGACCGTTGCAGCATCCCCATGATCGCACAACCAAAATTCAGACGCTTGGGAACTGGTTCACATTTATGACGGTCGCAATGTCCTGGGGGGGGGTCACGTGATCCCCTTTCGCAACCGTTTTCAGCATCGTAACTTTGAACGGTCGCTGAATGAGTCAGTCGGTAAGCGAGGACCACCTGTTTGGTCTAACGGGGAGGGGAAGAAAACGCAGGCGAGATGGGCCATTCGCTGGGATACAGGTAGTCCTCGACTTACGACCAGTTGCTTAGTGGCCGTTGAAAGTTACGACAAACCCCGAAAATCGGACTTTTGTGCCCGGTTTCGAAGTTGCAACATCCCCATTCACACACCCCACCCCTTGCGATCAATGTGACCGTATTGCAATCAGCCTACATTTACGACCGCTTGTAGCATCCCGCAGTCACATGTCTGCAATTTACCACGAGTTTACTTCTGACGAAACAATGAGCTGTCTTTAACAACCACGGCATTCACTTAACGGCCACTGGGGCAGGGAAACAGCCATTAAAATCAGACTGGATCGTATGATAATTGATTTTTACCACCGTCGTGATTTTGTGCGCTGAATGATGGGGCGTAATTTTGGGCACTACCATCGTGGGCTTAATTGAGACTCGTAACTCGAGGACCGCCTGTCACAGTTGGAGGGGGAGGAAGACCCCTGGTTTAAAAAGCAACGAGGGACTTATTGCCAGCCACAAAGGAAATTTGCTGTTTCACCAAGAAAAGTCCCCGTTCAGTTTTCGTCTTGGGTGGAATTGTGAAAGTCTCGACTTCCTTCTCGAAAAAAACCCAAACAAACCTCCGGTTATTGCGGAAGTTTTTGCAAAACGGGGAACCGGTTTTTTCCCCAAACTCACTGCAACCTCAGAGGCACTCCACAAGATAAGATAAGATAAGATGTAAGAGATATAAGATAAGATGTAAGATAAGATATAAAATATTTATTTATTATTTATTTATTAAATTTATATACCGCCCTATCTCCCTTGCGGGACTCAGGGCGGTGAACAGGCGATACTAAAAACCACGAATAAATAAATAGTTAAAATCGAATTGAATAATAGGCCTGTTCTAAAAACACACCCATACAAAACCCCCCCACTGAAACACAATCCAAACTACGCCAGGCCGGCCGCACGGAATAGATGGGCCTTCAGGGCTCGGCGAAAAAGGCGCAGGTCCGCAGTTGTACGTAGGTCGGGGGGTAGGTCATTCCAGAGGGCAGGAGCTGCCACAGAGAA
>NW_015390425.1:12618-20462 GCF_001527695.2 Protobothrops mucrosquamatus | reverse complement strand
GCCGGCCTGCTTTAAGAGGGGTGGACTTCCACTCCCAGAATTCCCCAGCCGGCCTGCTTTAAGAGGGGTGGGCTTCCACTCCCAGAATTCCCCAGCCAGCCTGCTTTAAGAGGGGTGGACTTCAACTCCCAGAATCCCCCAGCTAGTCATGTGGACTACATAAAACACGACGTTTCTCAGCCCTTCTTCTCTTCCCAGGGTCCATGTTTTCACAAGCAATGAAGAAATGGGTGCAAGGAAATACAGATGAGGTAAGGCGTTCTCTACTTACGGAAAAAATATGACCCATCTCTTTGGCGAATTAGAGAGACCCTCCTCTGTGTCTGGGTGTGCAGACAAATTGTTCGTTCTAGGTCTCCTGCTTAAGCAGGGGGTTGGACTAGAGCAGGGCTTTTCAACCGGTGGCAGGCCTACCACTGGTGGTACGTTGGCACCTGGCAGGTGGTTCGTGTATGACGGTTGAAAAAGCACTGGGGGAAAAAGTGTTAACAAAAGCGTAAGGGGGGAGAAGAGAGGATATAAAAGGAGGGGAGAGAAAGGATATAAACGAAGGGGTGTAGAGGAGGATATAAAAGGGGAGAGAGAGGATATACAAGAAGGGGAAGATATAAAAGGAGGGGAGAGGATATAAAAGAAAAAGGATATAAAAAGGTGGAGAGGAGGATATAAAAGCAGGGGAGAGAAGAGACGATATAAAAGGAGGGGAGAGAAAGGATATAAAAGAAGGAAGAGAAGAGAAGATATAAAAGAAGGGGAGAAAGGATATAAAAGAAGGAGGGGAGAGGATATAAAAGGGGAGAAGAAGGATATAAACGAAGGGGTGGAGAGGAGGATATAAAAGAAGGGGAGAGAAAGGATGTAAAAGAAGGGGGTAAGAAGAGAAGATATAAAAGGAGGAGGGGTGAGAAATTTGTTAAATATGTTTTGCCCCAATTGATGACTTTTCTTGCCACAACTGCAGTTGTTAAATTAGACAACACAGTTGTTAAGTGAGCCTGGCTTCCCCATTGACTTTGCTGGTCAGAAGACCGCAAAAGGGGATCACATGACCCCGGGACGCTGCGACCGTCATAAATACGAGTCAGCTGCCAAGCATCCGAATGTAAATCACATGACCCTGGGGATGATGCAGCGGTCATAAGTGTGAAAAATGGTCACAAGTCACTTTTTTTTTCAGTGCCGTTGTAACTTCAGACAGTCACTAAGCGAACTGTTGTAAGTTGAGGACTACCTGTACTTTTTTTTGGTCATCAAATTTTTGACACCTTGCTAGGCGGCTGGTAGTACTCGGATATTGCCATATCCTAAAAGTGGTACAATGGGTGAAAAGGTTGAAAAGCCCTGGACTAGAAGACCTCAAGGGTTCCCTTCCAGCACTATTCTGATTGAGAATTCAGATCAGAAACCAAGTACAGTAGTGGCCAAAATTGTGGAAACCTTTTGGGAAAAGTGTATTTTTGAGGTTGGATGGCTAATAACACCACTTTTTTTGGGAGTAGTACCATAGAATTATATATCAATGGAAAGATAATTTAATCAAGAATGTCATGCAACAAAGTCTGTTCAATTATCTGTACTGTATTCTATGAAAAGTTACAGCCAAATAACCAGGAAAAGGAAGCACACCTTGGTTAGGTTGATCTCAGGTAGTTTTCCAGTTTTCTGATTGTAGCCAATGAGCACGAGTGTTTAGAGCCAATCAGGTGTCCTCTTGTTTTGGCCATGAGCCAATCAGATCACAATAGGATCTGGTGATTGATGTCCTGTATTGAAGCCGAGAGGAGGACATTTGTCAGTGTGTTATGTGATGGCTATCAAGTTGGTTGGGTTTTTTTGTGTTCTTTCATTGAGTGAGCTTGCAAAACATAATAAAATTAAAGTCATGGTGCAAAGAGCTGACCGGTTGCCCAGAAAGCGATGTAAAATAGTATTATTAAGTGAACAAGGCTACAGTTATAAAGAAATTGGAAGGAAAATGGGTGGAAACTTAACCAAAGGTGGCATTTCTACTGTACACTTTTCCCAAAAGTTTTCCACAATTTGGGCCACTACTGTACAACCAGAAAAATTCCTCCCCAGAATATAAAAAAAATGGCTGCAGGGGGAGTTTCTCTGAATACTTGGGAAGTTAACTCTCTCATCAGGTAGATTCGTTCCTCAAGTGAGGATTTCACAACCTTTTTTGCCACTGTCATTATAGGAATCATGTGGTCGTTAAGTGAACCCAGCTCTCCCCGTTGACTTATCGGAGGCGAGCTTGGAAGGTCACAAATTGTGATCACGTGACCTTGAAACACTGCAGCCATCATAAATACAGGCCAGTTGTCCCGCTCTCCAAACGTTGATGACGTGATCCCACAGATGCGACGGTCGTTAAGTGCGAGGACTGGTCGTAAGCGACCTTTTTTCAGCACCTTGGTCACTTTGAGCAGACATTAAACAAACACAATTAGTCCTTGACTTAGAATTGTTCGTTCAAAGTTTTAGGGGCACTTTAAAAAAGCGACTTAGCGACCATTTTTCACACTTAAACGACTCTTGCAGCATCCCCCACGGTCACGTGATCAAAACTCACCCACTTGGCAACTGGCATGTACTTACGACGGTTGCATTGTCCCCGGATCACAAGCAAAGTCAATGGGGGAAGCCAGATCCACTTAACAACTGGGTTACTAAGTTAACAATCGCAGCCATTCGCTTACAGCCGTGGCAAGACTCACAGCAGCTGTCTCACTTAGCAACAGCAGTGTTAGGCTCAGCTGTCGTAAATTGAGGACTACCTGTACCGGAACGCAGAGGTAGGTTATTTGCGTAGTGGCCCATCAAATATTGCTTGAAAATACAGTTTGGGACCCAGATGAATTGGAGGGGGGAGGCAAGGATCCTGGAGGGTAGCTTTCTTCTGCTCGCTACTCACCTTCCCAGAATGCCCTGGGCTTGACGGACATCATTGGTCTGTCCGTAGGCCCAGGAGGAGATGGCGTGGAGGATAGCCAAAATGATTGTCAACGACGTCATGCAACAGGCACAAACCCCGGAGGCAGCTGTCGAAAAGGTGACTAAGGTAATGGCTGGGGGATTCTGGGAGTTGAAGTCCACCCATCTTAAAGCAGGCTGGCTGGGGAATTCTGGGAGTGGAAGTCCACAAGTGGTGAAGGTGGACACTCCTATGCTACAACATCTCCTTGCATTGGTGCCGCATGAGACTATCAGCCCCATAACTTCAATTTTCCAACATTTCTGGTCACCACCAAAACCCTCCCCGCCACGAACAACGGGTTCACTTAACGGCTGCTCGCCTTTGCGTACCAGCCGCCACAAAAAAAAGACCGTCCAATCAGACACGGTCACGCGGTGATCCGTTTTACGCCCGTCTCGATTTACGACCAAAATGACAGACTCAGTTATGGTCATAATTGCTAGGGGTTTTATATGGGGTATTTTAGAGCAGGCTTTTTATTCAATATTTATTGTGATTTTTATTATTGCCTGTTCACCGCCCTGAGTCCCGTAAGGGAGATAGGGCGGTATATAAATTTAAATAATAAATAAATAAGTCGAGGACTACCTGTAGCTACCCTGTTTCCCCCAAAATAAGACCTAACTGGAAAATAATCCCTAGCCTGATTTTTCAAGATCAGCTCCACCCCAGAAATAAGCCTCAATTAAGATGGTCAGCCAGAAGGATGCATTTAGTACCGTATTTCCCCAAATTTATTTATTTATTTATTTATTTATTTTATTATATTTATATCCCGCCCTTCTCCTTGCGGACTCAGGGCGGCTGACAACCAGATAAAAATACAAAATATCAAACTACAAATTTAAAACTTAATTAAAAGGCAAATATTAATAGTTGGTCTAATTAAAATTATTTTAAAACCCCTCTAAAAATTTTCCCCTAGGCCAGTCCCGCAAGCTGGAATAACCATNGGCGGAAGGAAGGGAGATCAGGGATCACCCTGATCTCTGGGGGTAGTTCATTCCAGAGGGTGGGAGCTCCCACAGAGAAGGCCCTCCCCCTTGGGGTCGCCAGCCGGCACTGTCTGGCCGACGGTACCCTGAGGAGACCCACTCTGTGGGAGCGTACAGGTCGATGGGGGGTAATCTGCGGCAGGAGGCGGTCTCGAAGGTATCCGGGTCCGATGCCATGGAGCGCTTTAAAGATGATGGTCAGCACCTTGAAGCGCACTCGGAAGACCACCGGCAGCCAATGCAGCTCGCGCAGCAGCGGTGTTACATGGGAGCGACGAGTCCCTCCCAACACCGCCCGCGCGGCCGCATTTTGGACTAGCTGGAGTCTCCGGGTGCTCCTCAAGGGGAGCCCCATGTAGAGAGCATTGCAGTAGTCCAGCCCTAACCGGAAAATAAGCCCTAGTGCTTCTTTTGGAGCAAAAATTAATATAAGACCCGGTCTTATTTGGGGGGAAACACGGTAGCCAGCTGCATAAACCAGATTCCCAGCGTGATCGGGATCCCGTTGTGAGATCTCAAGTGCCAAATACAGCAGAATTCCGTGCAACTTTTGGTCGGAAATTGTGTGGGTGGCTGCCTGGAATCGGGGGGGCGGTGGGGTTGCAAAAGGGGGGAGGGTCTGCTGGCTACACCAAAAGGCCCACTGGGGGGAGAAAAAAAGACTCGGGAGAGTTGGATATTAAAAATGGAAGTTTGAGCCCCCCCTTTCTGCTTCTTAACCACCCCCTTTTTTTTCTGTCTTCCTCAGCTATGATCTTTGGGAGCTTCTGCCTATGAAGCGAAACGGAGCTGTTTTCTCTCCCCTTCCTCACGGCCGCCTCATCAGCACCCCGAACCCCTATGCAGCGGGAAATTTCCTCCCCTTCCCTCCCTTTATGGACCAGAAAAAAAGGCTCACCTTTCTCTCTCGTCGAGTCCCCGTCGAAGGAAGATTTCCCAGCTCCTCCTACCAAGGATTCTCCCTCTGGACTACAGTTAGGCACGGACATTTGCCCCGTAGTTTTCCGAGCTGCAGTTTTGTTGTTGTTGTTATTGCAAACTTTTAAAAAGAAAAAAAAATCTGCAATCAGAAAGGCTCACGGCCAACTGAGAGCGCTTTGCAGCGGACGGAAGAGTAGTCTTAAAACAACCCCGGCGCTTGTTTTCGAAAGATCCGGAAATGATGAAGTATTCCATAAAACTGGAACTCCGTTCCTCTCGTGCGTTTGGGCCAGTCGGGGGGCTGGGGAGAGAGGAAATTGGGAACGAGCGATTTTTTTTTTCCCGGGTCCCGTCGGTCTCTTTGCTTTTCAAAACGCTGGACTCCACGCCTCCATCTCTCTTGCCCCCCGCAGAAGGACATTTCATTTTCATTTGGGGAAATGCCAGAAAAATAAGCAATGAAGCTTTTTTTTGTGCGTTCCCTCTTCCTTTTCCTTTTGCAAATGTCCCCATTAAGGTGAAACGACGGCTTCTCGCCCGGGTTAGAAGTGAATTCAGTTTTTTGCTGAATCGTTCCAGACTCCGTTTCACCTTTCGACCTTCTCCTTTAATGCAATTTGTGTGTGGGGGGGTTGATGCCTCTTCTCTTTATTTTATTTTATTTTCCTTTTTCCACATAAATCTGAAACTCCCTTTGATCTCCTGGGCCGAAACGTTTTTACAAGAATTTGGAGTACTTGAGACAAAACCCACTCCGTCGTGCTTGTAAGGGTTTGGGTTTTTTTTTCTCCTCCTTCTGCTTTCTTTTCTTTTTTTTAAATTCCTTTGGAGTGTTGTTGTTGTTTTTACGTTCTCACAGGTTTTTTTTTCCTGAAGACTTTTGCAAAAAAAAGAAAGAAAGAGAGAGAAAAAAGGAGCCTTCATCCAGAACTACACGTTAGGAAAGTTTTTGATTTTGACTCCAGCCCTTTGAAAGTGGAACAGACTTAAACGCACACCACTTGGCGGTATCGGCTGGAGCGACACGCCCGCCAGAATGCAAAACAAGTTGTCTCTAGGTTTTTTTGGTACCGTGTACCACCTTATTGTCTGAAACCCAAGTATTCCAGTACTTAAAACCATATTTAATTGTGTTTTGATTGAAATATAAATATATATATATATATATATACAAATGAGGCCCTTGTGTCCGTTTTCTCTGCGTGGTTTGTTTCTGCTGCACGTAACTTTAATCAGGAGAGGGAAGCAGTCTCTTAAATCTTTCGTCTTGACTCCTTGGTCATTCTTTTGCAGGATCCAATCTCGAGTCGATCACCGGGACGAAAGGTTTCTTACAAATGAAGGCAAATATACGTGTCCCAGGATAATGTTGCAGGATTCAATCTTGTGTCGGTCAACGGGACCGGAGGTTTTGTCTTCTGAGTTTTGGGGCTTGTGCTGTAGTGGTATTCTGTGTGTGGTATTGATATGGCGCCTGATGCGTGTGGCTTTTTAGTTGTTGGTTGGGGTGTCGATAGCTGGCTATTGGCACTTAGCAATACCACTTTACAAGGCCTTGGTAAGGCCACACTTGGAATACGGCATCCAGTTTTGGTCACCACGATGTAAAAAAGATGTTGAGACTCTAGAAAGAGTGCAGAGAAGAGCAACAAAGAGGATCAGGGGACTGGAGGCTAAAACATACAAGGAACGGTTGCTGGAATTGGGTCTGTCTAGTTTAATGAAGAGAAGGACGAGGGAGGACATGATAGCAGCCTTCCAGTACCTCAGGGGCTGCCCCAAAGAAGAGGGAGTCAAGCTATTCTCCAGAACACCTGAAGGCAGGACAAGAAACAACGGGTGGAAACTAACCAAGGAGAGAAGCAACCTGGAACTAAGGAGAAACTTCCTGACAGTTAGAACAATTAACCAGTGGAACAACCTGCCTCCAGAAGTGGTGAATGTTCCAACACTGGAAGTTTTTAAGAAGAGACTGGACAGCCATTTGTCTGAAATGGTATAGGCTTTCCTGCCAGAGCAGGGGGTTGGGCTTGATGACCTCCAAGGTCCCTTTCAACTTTATTATTATTATTATTATTATGGATCATCGCACAGTTAGCCAGATGTTCAGACTGGATTTGGCATTTTTGTCTACCTATTGAGTCCTTCCCAAGGACCTGGGATAGGCAGATGTGGATGTTTGATGGTATTACAGATCTCGTCGCAGGATGGAAGCAGTTCCTAGTAAGGCCGCCTTTTGCAATTGACTGATGGCGAATTTGTCAATGCCGATGATGGTGTTCAAGTGGTGCTCCAGTTGTTTTGGGATTGCACCCAAGGCGCCTATTACTATTGGTACTACCCTTGCTTGCTTTTGCCACAGTCTTTCTATTTCTATGTTTTTGTATTTTGTGATCTTCTCCAGTTCTTTCTTTTCTATTCTGCTGTCTCCAGGCACTGCCACGTCATCGTTGTCGTCATCATCATCATCATTATCATCATCATCATCATCATCATCATCATCATCATCATCATCATCATCATCATCATCATCATTATTATTATTATTATTATTATTATTATTATTATTATTATTATTATTATTATTATTATTATTATTTAGACTTGCATGCCGCTTCACAGGGCCTTTTACAGCCCTGTCTGAGCAGTTTACAGAGTCAGCCTATTTGCCCCCCAACAATCTGGGTTCTCATTTTAACAACGGAAGGATGGAAGGCTGAGTCAACCTTGAGCTGGTGAGACTCAACTGCTCGGCTCCTAATTACCTGATAAGCTGGCCGTAAATCAGCACTCCTGTTGACTGGCAAGTAGCCTTTTTCCCAGGCTTCCATCACTTCCCTAGCTGTTTTTGTGCCTGCTTCTCCAACAATCTTAGTAGCGGCAAAACCTTGAGCTAGTCAGGATTGAACTGCTGGCAGTGGGCAAAGTCAGCCTGCAATACTGCATTT
>NW_015390425.1:6561-8957 GCF_001527695.2 Protobothrops mucrosquamatus | reverse complement strand
AAGGAAAGAAAAAAAGGAAGGAAAGAAAGAAAAAAGGAAGGAAGGAAGGAAGGAAGGAAGGAAGGAAAGAAAGAAAGAAAGAAAAAGAAAGAAACAAAGAAAAAAAAATCTGCCAGCACAAGCCGGGCGAGTGCTGAAAGAAAGAAAGAAAGAAAAAAGAAAGGAAGGAAGGAAGGAAAGAAAGAAAGAAGAGGAAGGAAGGAAAGAAGGAAGGAAGGAAGGAAAGAAAGAAAGAGGAAGGAAGGAAGGAAGGAAGGAAGGAAGGAAGGAAGGAAAGAAAAAAAGAAAGAAAGAAAGAAAGAAAGAAAGAAAGAAAGAAAAAGAAAGAAAGAAAAAAGGAAGGAAGGAAGGAAAGAAAGAAAGAAGAGGAAGGAAGGAAGGAAGGAAAGAAAGAAGGAAGGAAAGAAAGAAAGAAAGAAAGAAAGAAAGAAAGAAAGAAAGAAAGAAAGAAAGAAAAATCTGCCAGCACAAGCCGGGCGAGTGCTGTCAATTCTCATGTTTACAGAAGTTTTCCCAACTTCTGGCGGAAGATCCCCGCTTCCTCCAGCAGGTGGCAGCCGAGTCAGAACTGTGCCCGGCGCGGAGTAATGACGTAAGCCTCCTTTTCCCACGTGGAGGCTACTTTGAGCAGAGACGTCCGGCTGCAGGTTTGGGGTGATGTTTTTTTTGTTGTTGTTGCAGAGTTGGGAGGGGGAGGTAAGACAGCGCCCCATATTTTGGGAGGGGCGGTGGAGACAGGCGGCCCTGGGGGTGGGAGCAGAGAAGGAACAACCATCCCAAGGAATAACAGAATAACAAGACTTGGAGGGGACCTTGGAGGTCTTATAGTCTGACCCCCGTACTCAGGGTTCCCCCTACATCTCATTCTCATCATGGTTGTGCTTGGTTGCCCAGACAGTCAGACGTTCAGGCTGAATTTTGCATTTTTCTCCACTCTATGGAGTCCTTCCCAAGGACCTGAGATGGGCAGATGTTCTTGTTTAATAATATAGGTTTGGTTGCAGAATTATTCCAAGTCAAGCTGCCTTTTGCAATTGACGGGGGTGGTGGTAATTTGTTATTATTAGGACGGTTCCTTGCATAGTCAGCCAGATGTTGAAACTGGATTTGGCATTTTTGTCCGCCTATGGAGTCCTTTCCAAGGACCCGGGACGGGCAGATGTGAATGTTTGATGGTGTTTAGAGGTCTTGTTGAAGGATGTCAACTATAATAATAATAATAATAATAATAATAATAATAGTAGTAGTAGTAGTAGTAGTAGTAGTAGTAGTAGTAATAGTAAAGTTGGAAGGGACCTTGAAGGTCTTCTAGTCCAACCCCCTGCTCAGGCAGGAAACCCTATCCCATTCCGGACAAATGGCTGTCCAGACTCTTCTTAAAAACTTCCAGTGTTGGAGCATTCACCGCTTCTGTTCCCATTCTGTTCCCAATCAAGCTGCCTTTTGCAATTGACTGCTCAAGAATTTGTCAATGCCAATGGTGTTTTAAGGGGTGTCTCTCCTTTTGGTTTCCAGGCCAGAGTGCAAAGAGCTCAACGCCCCGAGGCTTCACCATGACGGCGGATGTTCAACGGCTCCTGATCCAGTTCAAAGATGAAGCCGGGCAAGTTCTGGGGGCTCCGTTTGATGTCCCCGTGGATATCACCCCGGAAAAGCTCCAGTTGGTTTGCAATACTCTCTTGGAGAAGGTACAACTGAGGGGGAGGGGCTCCTTCCTTCCTTCCTCCTCTCCCCCCTCCCTCCCTCCTAACCTTCCTTCCTCCTTTCTTCATTTGTCATTCCTTCCTTTTCCTTCTCCTTCTCTTCTTCCCCTTTCACCCTTCCTCCCTCTCTCTTTCCTCTTCCTTTCTCCTTCCCCTTCCTCTCCTTCCTCCCTCCCTCCTCTCTCCTCTCTCTCTCCTTCCTTCCTTCTCCTCTTCTTCCCCTTCCTCCTCCTTCCTTCCTCCCTCCCTCTCTCCTCTCTTTCTTTCCATTCCTTCCTTCTTCCCTTCTTTCTCTTTCTCCTTCTTGCTTCCTTCCTTTTCCTCCTCCTCTCCTTCTCCTTCCTTCCTCCCTCTCTTCCTCCCCCTCTCTCTCCTCTCTCTTTCTCGCCCTTCCTTCCTTCCTTCCTTCCTTTCTGCTCCTCCTCCTCTTCCTTCCACTTCCTTTCCTTCCTCCCTCCCTCCTTCTTCCCTCCCTCTCCTTCCTTCCTTCCTTCCTTCCTTCCTTCTCTTCTTCCCCTTCCTCCTTCTCCTTCCTCCCTCCCTCCTCTCTCTTTCTTTCCATTCCTTCCTTCCTCCTTCCCTTCTCTCTCTCCTTCCTTCTTTCCTCCTTCCTTCCTCCCTCCCCCCTTCTCTCCTCTTTCTTTCCCTTCCTTCCTTCCTCCTCCTCCTCCTTCCTCTTTCTGCTCCTCCTTC
>NW_015390425.1:0-2940 GCF_001527695.2 Protobothrops mucrosquamatus | reverse complement strand
TAAAGCAGGCTGGCTAGGGAATTCTGGGAGTGGAAGTCCACCCCTCCTAAAGCAGGCTGGCTGGGGAATTCTGGGAGTGGAAGCCCGCCCATCTTAAAAGTAACCGAGGTTGAGAAACACTGGGCCAGAATAAGCATCTTGAGATCTTTGGGGGTTCATGGACTGGAGGGCGCTGTTCAGTCCCTCTCTCTCTCCCTCATTCCGCCACAGGTCACCGCCATTGGGTGCTGAGCATTGCTTGGTCGCCCGACGGAAGGAAACTGGCATCCGGGTGCAAAAACGGGCAGGTAAAAATTCGTTTTGGCTTTTTTTTTTTATTTCCTGAGCTGGGTTGTGTGCCATGTCCCCCCCGTGGAAGACACAACTCTGCTTGGAAACATCGAGGTCCATGATGACTAGAGGAATATACAGGCAGTCCTCAACTTACAACCACTCCTTGGAAGTTACAAGGGCCCTGGAAGAAGTGACTTGCGACTGTTTTTCACACTTAACAACAGTCGGAGCCTTCCCAGGGTCACGTGATCAAACATTGGGCATCTGTTGGGGGCAGTTGCTGTGTTCCCAGGGTCACGTGGTTGCCATTTGGGACCCCCAGAGTCAACGGGGGGAAGCCACATTCGCTGAATGACCGCACGATTCACTTAACAACTGTGGCAAAAATAGGTCGTAAAATGGGGCAAAGCTCACTTAAAGGGGTTAACCAACGCCTTGCCTTGAACCTGGAAAGGAAATATTAAACAATGCGGGTTGGGTAACAGCAGTGTTGTACGCACCATCCTGGGGGGGGCGGTTAAGGCTACCCGTGCTGCCGCATTCTTCGCTAGCTATAGCGTGTGAATACTCTTCAAGGGGAGTCCCACGTAGGGCTCATTGCAGTAGTCAAGACAAGAGATGACCCAGGACATGCGTGACTGAGCACAGGGCTTCACGATCCAGGAAAGGAGGCAGCTGGCCTTAAAGTTGCCAAGTCTGCTAATTCAAAGTAGCCATTTTTGGTCTACTGGTTAAGGCGTCAGGCTAGAAACCAGGAGACAGTGAATTGTAGTCCTCCCTTAGGCACAAAATCCGGCTGGGTGACTTTGGGCCAATCACCAGCAGGTGNAAAAGTGGGGAGAAAGAAAGGAAGTAGAGCAGGGAGGAAGGAAGGAAGAAAGGAGAAAAGGAGGGAGGAAGGAAGGAATGAGAAAGGGAAGGAGGGAAAAAGAAAGGGATGGAGGAGGACAGAAGGAATGAGAAAGGGAGAAAAGGAGGAGAACAGAAGGAAGAGAGGAAAGAAGGAAGAAATGAGGAAGGGAGCAAGCAAGCCGTGGTGGCGCAGTGGTTAGAATGCAGCATTGCAGGCGGACTCTGCCCACAGCCAGGAAGTTCGATCCTGACCGGCTCAAGGTTGACTCAGCCTTCCGTCCTTCCAAGGTCGGTAAAATGAGGACCCAGATTGTTGGGGGCAAATAGGCTGACTCTGTAAACCTCTTAGAGAGGGCTGTAAAAGCACCGTGAAGCAGTATATAAGTCTAAGATCTATCATTATTGCTTCCAATCTTCCAAGCCGGCTTCTAAAAAACAAAATCCATGGGGGAAGCCGGCAAGGAAGGGCAACCCCATAATGTCCTGCTTAACGACCCTGGCAAATAGGTCATAAAATCTGATTCGGTCATGTGACGCTTCGCTTACCAACCACTTAATGATGCGTGATGTAAGTGGAGGACTACTTTACATTAAGGTGTATGACTTCGGTTTCCTAGTCTCAGCTACCTTGAATGGCTCACTGGGGGCTTCGGTCGGGTGGGCAAAGTGGCCATCTTGACTTTTTTGACCCCCAAATGCCCTCGGGTCACCACTGCCCCTCGGCTGCGTCAGCATGAGAGTTTGTCTCCCCAGGTACCTGGCCAGCGGATCTGGGGACACCACCGTGCGCTTCTGGGACCTGAACACGGAGACCCCACACTTCACAGCCAAGGGTGAGTCTCGACGTGGGGAAGGGAGACTGGCTAAGCCACTGCTTCTCAACCATGGGTGTTTGAAGATTGGTGGACTTCCACTCCCAGAATTCCCTAGCTGGCTGGGGAATTCTGGGAGTTTGAAGTCCACCCGTCTTAAAAGTGTCCAAGGTTGAGAAACATGGCTGCCCTGATGGCTGGGGAATTCTGGGAGTTTGAAGTCCACCCGTCTTAAAAGTGTCCAAGGTTGAGAAACATGGCTATGTGCCCTGATGGCTGGGGAATTTTGGGAGTTGAAGCCCACCCGTCTTAAAGTAGCCGAGGTTGACAAACATAGTTCTGGATTTTAAGACTTTATAATAGCCTCCTCTCATTTCCGCCGATAGCAGCCCTAGGAGGTAGGTTGGAATATAATCACTCGAGGAAATACTAAGCAAGGGAGGGCATGCTGGCTGAGGGATTCTGGGAATGGAAGTCCACCCCTTTTAAAGGACGCTAGGTGGGGAATTCTGGGAGTTGAGGCCCATCCATCTTAGAGCATGTGGGCTGGGGAATTCTGGGAGTGGAAGTCCATGCATCTTAAAAGTGGCCGAGGTTGAGAAACATGGCTTTGTGTCATGCTGGCTAGGGAATTCTGGGAGTTGAAGCCCACCCATCTTAAAGCCTGCTGGCTGGGGAATTCTGGTAGCTGAAATCCACCCCTTTTAAAGCAGGCTGGCTGGGGGATTCTGGGAGTGGAAGTCCACCCCTCTTAAAGCAGATTCACTGAAGAATTCTGGGAGTGAAAGTCCACCCATCTTAAACTATGTTGGCTGGGGAATTCTGGGAGTTGAAATCCTCCCATCTTAAATCATGCTAGCTTAAGAATTCTGGGAGTGGAAGTCCACCCCTCTTAAAGCATGGCTGGCTGGGGAATTCTGGGAGTGGAAGTGCACCCCTCCTAAAGCAGGCTGGCTGGGGAATTCTGGGAGTGGAAGCCCACCCCTCTTAAAGCAGGCTGGCT
>NW_015390424.1:80820-83528 GCF_001527695.2 Protobothrops mucrosquamatus | reverse complement strand
ATTTGGGGTTCACATCTCCCTGTGATATTAAATGACTCAGAACCAACAGGACACAGTTGACTATAAACATAAAAAAACACCTCTCTTCTAGCTTTGAAAATAGCAGGATTATCTTTTTTCTATTAGCTGCCTTTCTCCGTATTTGCTTTAACGTTGATTGCTGGGTTATGATATCTGTGGAGGTAGAGACTATTGTTTCATCTTCAAATGCTCACTGTGCAAATAAATTTCAGACCCAGGCTTTAGACTGTATCAGGTTATAGATACACCAAGGGGCCAAGGTGGGAGGCTTGATCACGATCGCATTTCCATTTAATGTCAGAGGTGCTTCTCTCAATTAGCTATTAAATTGATTTGCCAAATGAACAGTCTCACCCACAGCTTTTGGGAAACAGTTACTAACTGAAATGCAATTGTTTTATAGATGCATGCGGGTTATGAATGAATGTATGAAGGGCTTGCCTTCAGAAATCGTAGGCGCTCCATCACTGGAGACTTTCTAGAAGAGACTGGACAGCCACTTATCCGGAATGGTATAGGACAGGGGTCTGCAACCTTGACCACTTTAAGACTTGTGGACTTCAGCTCCCAGAATTCGTCAGCCAGCTATGCTGGCTGAGGAATTCTGGGAGCTGAAGTCCACAAGTCTTAAAGTGGTCACGGTTGCAGACCCCTGGGTATAGGATCTCCTGCTTGAGCAGGGGGTTGGACTGAAAGACGTCCAAGGTCTCTTCCAACTCTGTTATTCTGTTATTCTGGTCGTTTCGTCAATGATGTTAAAAGAGCTACAAGCCTCACTTGTATCATTCCGGCAAACTTATTGGACCCTTGTTCTTTGTGTAATAGAAAAAAAATGACAGTGTTTTTACAGCTGAGCGATACATTTTTAAGGGAGGAGATTTTGCATTTGAATGACGTACAGTGAGAATTGCTAGTTCAGGCAAGAAATGTATATATAAAATCCCTGAAATCTCACTGAAAATCTCTAATAACAATATCATATGTTTCATGTAGACTGATAATCATTCCTTTTCCAGTTTTATCAGAGAACATTTCCACCCAAATCAAACTTTATTCCAAGATTCCTTGTCGGGAGCTACAGAGTTGGTATATGAAGCTGTAATGTAGATGAGTTCACTTACTAAATTTGTCATCAATTGAATTCTGATCCATATGACTGGTCACTATCCTTCACTTCTACAATAGCACTGTAGAATGAAAGAAGTATAATTCAAAAAGCTATTTCTGTCTATCCATCTGTCCACTCACCCTTTAGTACAAAAGGAAGCATATCTACAGGTATATTGCTTGAATTCTGATATTAAGCAAGTTTCTAAGCACCACTCTATTTTCATTCATTCCATCATTTACCTTTTTTCAAGACCTTAGTCTTCCAATTGTAGTTCATGAGAAGATAATTCAATGCGAATACTTTTTAATAAAGCTAAATTCCAATAAAACTGAATTTTAAAATAAATTTGTGGAAAAGAAAAAAATGTCTTAAGAAGAACAATGATGTTTTGAGAAAGGGAATTTCAGAGAAGGATTTCTGTTTAATACGATGCACCTTTGATAAGCTTTGATGGTATCATATCCTATTAATATTATAGAGGAAATGGAATAGCATCTCCTTGGAATATATAACAGTGCTTTATACCTTTGACCGGAGTATAATCATGTTTTGTTGCAATTCCCACTTTGTAAGGTTAATACTCTTTTGCCTGATCACTGATCATTAAAATGAATTTAACATAATTAATTACTTATAGAGGAGCCAATTAGAACAAAAATAAAATCATTTTGAATTTACCAGTTTCAATTATTTAATATTTGACTTTTTCTTTAGACAATTCGCCAGAAATTTCCTCTCCTCACCACTAGGCGGCTGGGTACAAGAGGCCATTCAAAGTAAGTGCCATTCTTTTTAAATTCATTCTTATCTAGATAAAGCCATGCATTCTTGGTACAGGTAGCTGGAATCCAAATGTGTTATTAGCTGAAAAACACTTTTTAGAGTAATCAAACTGGTGGTGGTCCATGTTTTGTTGAATTTCAATTCCCAAAATTCTTCAAGGAGCATAAACACCATGCTAACTAGTAGATTAGAGGAGTTGAAACAGTGGTGGGATTCAAATATGCGAACAACCGGTTCTCTGTATGGATACCACTTCCAGAAGTCCATTGTGGACCTAGGCAACAGAAAATTAGCTACCGGTTCTGCCGAACTGGTGAGAACCGACTGAATCCCACCACTGAGTTGAAGGTCTACATATCTGAAAGAAATCCAGATGTGTGGAAGTCTGCTATGAAGGATATAGCAAAGTGTAGCAATTCCCATGTTTCTTGTCAAGTTGTATTGACTTGCTTACTGAAAACCATAATTTCCCATTTCCTTCATGCTCCAAATCCTTATAATCCCCCAAAACCCTTTATAGAGATGTACCGGTATATTTGGATTCCAATGGAAGGAATCATGAGGTGATGGAAATATCACTCAGAATGGCAGACTTTTGAGTAGAAAAGCTCTCGTTATATGTTTGTTTGTTTGTTTATTGTGCACCTTCAAATCAGTGTTGACTTTAGCAAGCAGCCTGGACAAGTCCTTGCAGTTTTCTTGGCAAGATTTCAATAGTGATTTGCCATGGCTTCCTAGGAGAGAGAGAGAGAGAGAGAGAGAGAGAGAGAGAGAGAGAGAGAGAGAGAGAGAG
>NW_015390424.1:0-79149 GCF_001527695.2 Protobothrops mucrosquamatus | reverse complement strand
AAAAAATATCTTTTTTTTTTCTTCTGCTCAATCATGTCTGATTCTCAGAGACTGCCTTGATTAGTCCCTGCAGTTTTCTGGGCAAGGTTTTTCAGAAGTGGCTTGCCATTGCCTGCTTCCTAGGGCTGAGAGAGGACCACCCAGTTGACTTTGGGCCTAAGGTGAGAAATTCATGGTTTCCCAGTTTTTAGCCTGATGCCCTAATCACCACACTAAACTGGCTTACATATTTGTTGCTGGGTCAGCTAAAACTCTCATAGCGCTTTTAACAACTTATGTTAGTTTTATTTACTACATTTCATAACATTAATATTTAAGTAACACACAACATAATCACAGTACGGTCTCCTGGTTTCTTGCCTGGTACTTTAACCACCGTAAGAAACTGGCTCCCATCTAATCTATAATTGTCACAAATTATTGTCAGGTGTTTTCTGGAATTTCAAATTTCTTCATAGAGATGACAGTTGGCATTCAGTAGAGCGTGCCACTGCTATTATCAGATCCATTGCCTTTAGCTGCTAGCTCTTACTATCATAGCAGCCAACAACATATGGTATGAGGAGAAAAACAAGGGACTTGGGCAAGAGAAGAGTGAAGCAGAAAATAAAGATTTCTAAGTGAGTAGAGCAGTAATGCAAAAGCATTATAGATCAGCAGCAGAAGACAGCAAATAATGTTTCATTCAAAGGGTACCATTAAAATGGAACAAAAATGAAGGAAATTCATGGAAGAGGAGTCAGCAAGGATCATATAGAACGATTATGCCAATCCAGGGACAGCTGGAGGCCTATAAACTTAGTGGGAATTAGTGAGAGAAATAAATTCAGCCTAGGTTTAGTCTGAGTGGGAGCCAACTTCAGCAGTACTGAAGGGTCTTCCTTTGAAGGTGATGTGTGTATGGGTAGCAGAATACAGGTAGTCCTTGACTTACGACCGTAGTTGAGCCCAAAATGTATGTTGCTGAGTGAGAAATTTGTTATGTGAGTTTTGCCCCATTTTACGACTTTTCTTGCCACGTTTGTTAAGTGAATCACTGCAGTTGTTAAATTAGCCACATGGTTGTTAAGTGAATCTGGCCTCGCCATTGACTTTGCTTGTCAGAAGGTTGCAAAAGGGGACCAAACAACCCAGGTATACACTGCACCTATCCTAAGTATGAACCAGTTGTCAAGCATCTGAATGTAAATCACGTGACCCTGGGGGGGATGCTGCAACAGTCATAAGTATGGAAAATGCTCATAAGTCACTTTTATCAATGACGTTATAACTTCAAACAGTCATTAAACGAACTGTTGTAAGCCGAGGACTACCTGTACACCACTTGGGACTGTGGGCTCCAGTTGCAGTTTCATTTGGGGGGGTAGACTTTGATCAATGTTAAATCTTAACTTCCTTCCACCTTTTCTGAAAGGCATTATCTTATTTATTAAAAGTGATTTAGTGGGTTAATAAAACTGATATGGCAGCTGGCCTTGCGATAACGAATTATTGCAAGTCCCTGAGCAGCTTAATCATATCATTGCCTTATCAGCTATCATTTGTGTTGGCATATGCTCTAGTCAGGTTTGCTTGCAGCACAGGGACAGATGTTCGTGCACATGGAAAACGAGGGTGGGAAAAATCAGCCTGGCTGGTTTCTTCCTGGAAGTTTTAATGAGAAAGCTAACAATGAGCATCACCGCTCTTATTTCTTTCCAAGCCAATACAAATTAAACAGATCCAGCCTACCTTTTTCTGCCTGTAGCTCTGTTGCTTTTTCCAAACTCTTCATAAATCTGTTGCGTATATTTGTGTGTCTTTGATGTGATACATGACATCTCTGTAGAATCCCATTGATATGAAGTGCATCATATATATGTATATATGTGTGTGTGTGTGTGTGTGTGTGTGTGTGTGCGTGCATCATATATATATATATATATATATATATATATATATATATATATATATATATATATATATATATTCAACATTTGGATTGCTAACAAAGAATTAAGGGAGTACTGGGATAGCTATTTCTAACCTTATTTGGTTTCATCAGCCAGTTAAGCGACTGCTGCCTGTGGATGGCTCTAGATTGAGCTGATACAGGCAAAAGATTTCTCTTTCCCATATTTGGGCCGGCAGGGTGTTCAAACAAAAAGTATTCATATATATATATATATATATGTGTGTGTGTGTGTGTGTGTGTGTGTGTGTGTGTTATATGTTATACATTTTATCAGGGCTTTTTTTCAGCCGGAACGCGGCGGAACCGCGTTCCGGCACCTTTTTCTGGGCCGGCCGCACCGGAAATAGCCCCTCCCACACCGGAAATAGCCCCTCCCAAATTTTACTTGCATTCCTGTTCTCTAAAGGGGCGGTCCTAGGGTTTGATGAGGGCGTGGCCAGGTTTGAGTTCCGCCACCTTTTCTCCGAGAAAAAAAGCCCTGCATTTTATATATGTATATAATAGTGGTGGACCTCTATCCACCACCACCACATTTTATATATATAACTCATGTATATAATAGTGGTGGCCCTCTATCCAATTTGTTGGAGATCTGATCAGTTATTTCTCCTTGCTTCCAAGAAATGAAGTAATTTGACTCTGTTTTCTGAGTTAGTATAATCTTTGGAAATTTTTGCATTGCGCAGGGAGCAGGAAAGAATGAGTTTTTCCTTTTCTCTGTGATGCTCCAGACACACAGCCCAATATAAAATCCTTTCAAAGTCAGAAGGCAGGGATTGGGACAGAGGGCATGCCCATGTTGGACGGAATAAAGTGGAGATGGTGGGCCAAACAGCCTGTCCTGCATTAGCAAAACACTATTTCAGATGCTATCCACACATTGGGGCAAGCAGGATGTGAGGATCAATCCTGAGAAAAATTTTGAAAGGTGCAAACCACAGCTCTTTTTTGAGACAAGCTATCCAAAATCCTGGCACATAGAAGTAGGATTTTTCTTTGTTTGTTTGTTTTGTTACGCTGTCACAGAGTCAATCTCCTGAAAGTCTATCAGAGCTTGATACTCTCCGTTTTCTAATATAAGGTGAAGATCTAGTAGGTCAAAGTATAATTTTGAAGCTTTAAATTTCCAGTGAATATATGGTACTGTTTTAATTATTTCTATTAACTGCATTGAGTACTAGATAAGTTGGGATAGAAATGTTTTAATTAAACAAATGAAATAGTTCAAAGTAAGTTTAGTAAAAGAGGTTTCAGGGGTACAATATATGCAAGATGCATACATTTCAGGTCTGCAGGAATTATTATTATTATTATTTTCTTATAAACCAAGGATCTGTGCAAAACATACCTTTTCAATTGAACAGGTCTGGGCTGAAATATTTGAGTACCAGAAGTGAACTGAGTTCCTACTCCTTTTTTGCATATTCTATTTGGGTTGTAATTTCCACCCCCATTTTCCCATTTCCAAAATTTTGTGACATACTGTAGCTTCCACTTATACAGCGTGCATAAAATTCAATTAAGGAAATGTACTGTATGCAGACAACCAAACTTTTAAGGAAGTTGTTCATAAAAATGTATACAGGTATGTAACATGTGTATGTGTATACAGATAGTCTTCAACTTACAACAATTCATTTAGCGGCCATTCAAAGTTACAACAGTACTGAAAAAAGGTGACTTGTGAGCATTTTTCACATTTACAACCATGGTCACGTGATCAAAATTTGGATGGTTAGCAACTGACTCATATATATATGACGATTGCAGTGTCCTGGGTCATACGATCACCTTTTGCAACCTTCTGACGAGCAAAGTCAATGGAGAAGCCAGATTCACTTAACAACTGTCTTACTAATTTAACAACTGCAGTGATTCACTTAACAACTGTGGCAAGAAAGGTCATTAAATGGGGCAAAATTCACTTTGCAACTTTTCTCTTAACAACGGACACTTTGGGCTCAATTGTGGTGGTAAGTCGAGGATTACCTGTATGTGTGTTTGAGGAAAGAGAGCAAGACACACACAAGATACACACAAACATAAACAGAAATAAAATGAGCTCTTGGCACCATCCATCAGGGCACTTGTTTTATGTATCTTTGTTAATACCTCTTCTTCCCCTCCCCCCACCCCCAACAGATATCACTATTACGGAATTGGCATCAAAGAAAGCAGTGCATATTATCATTCTGTGTATTCTGGCAAAGGTTTAACAAGGTATGTTTTTTAAAAAAACTTTTTTCAAAAATGTAATCCATAAAATGTTAGATGATGAACAAAAATGAATCAGTTAGGATCGGTCTGCACACGAATGTTTACCATTTCAATTCTCATCACATGAACTGCCTGTTGCTTGGTGATGTCTAAATGGTTCTGCTTTTTGTGAAGTAGTATATAATGGTATAAAATGTTCTAGGCCAGGGGTAGGCAACCTTGGCTCTTTTATGACTTGTGGACTTCAACTCCCAGAATTCCTGAGCCATGCTGGTTGCCTATCTCTGTTCTAGCCAAAAACTGCAAATTGCCGGCAAAAAACTAGCACGTGAAGCAAAAAATTGAATTGCTCACTTGATCTGTGAACAAACCATTTGTGTGCAGATTCTCAAATCTTCCTATGATTTGGTGGTAACAGTGCTTTGGTTATTAAAGAGTTGATGCTTACCAGTGTGCGCATCCCATATAAAGAAAAACAGACATTTCCATACATCTTCTGCCTGATGAAAACGGCTTTACTTCGCATCATTTAACAACCAAATATCTTTGGGGAAAAAAGCAGATCCTTGGTATGCATGTATATTTAAAAAAATAAATGTCATATCAACGCTTTATGGTGGTATGTACTGTAGTAAAACCACAATATACTACAGTTGTTAAGCAGAGGACATAATTATTCTTTAGGATTGAATTAAATTGACTGCCTCAAGCCTACTAATTCTGCAAGATTTTTTTTCTAATAGTTCTAATTATGCCATCTTGCAAACACAATAGATTTTATTAAAGGTTCAAAAATGAAAAAAAAACAACCTCATTGTCTAAAATTACCTATTCCTTTTTTCCTAAAAAAAATGCATTAAAATTTTTAAAACAAAGGTAAAAACTAATACAAACTAATATAGAGTTAGGAGCGACAGAAAAAAAATGCAAAACAGTATGAAAAAGTAAAAGAAGAAATGGAAAAGAAAGCAAAAGATATAAAGAGTCTTCTTTACAATTGTTATAAGTGTGGTTATAAATTGAGCTCTTTCTCTGAAGTTACATCATGACTCTCTACAATCTATCCCAGTGATGGCGAACCTTTTAGAGACCGAGTGCCCAAACTGCAACCCAAAACCCACTTATGCATCGTCGGGTGCTGGGTGGGTGTAGCCCATTGGGTGGGTGTGGCCCATTGGGTGGGCATGGCTGCGGTGGTAACAGCAGACTGGGTGGGACTAAAAAGTTCAATCAATCAATTCCAACTTTGCAAGATCTTTTTTTTCCCCTGCAAGAAGTTGAAATTGACTGATTGATTGAACCTTTTTTTTGTACATGGCAGCGGAGGCCTAAAGCAAAAAGGTTTTATAAAAACCAGCTGAAGGCCTAGGACTGGGGTGACGGCGCACGTGCCCACAGAGAGGGCTCTGCGTGCCGCTTCTGGCACCTGTGCCATAGGTTCGCCACCTCTGATCTATCCTGTCTAATCATGAAGTCATACTTTTCTCTTTCAAGCAAAAAGTCCATAAAGGTTTTCAGTCAGTATGATCATTCCTGTTGATCATATTTCCAACATAGATTTGAAGTGTCTTTATAGATTCTAGATTAACTAGAAAAATTAACTATTCCTATAAATATTTGCAGAGATACTGCCCATCTAGCAGTTTAAAAGCATGCAAATGTAAGTAGATTAATAGATATCACTTCGATAGGAAGGTAACAGTGTTCCATGTGCCTTTGGCATATAGCCATGCTGGTGAAATGACCATGGAAATAATCTTTGGACAATGCTGGCTCCCTCAGCCAAGAAACGGAAATAAGCACCATACCTGGGGAGTTGAACACGACTGACAGGAAAACCTTTACCTTTAACTATTGTTCCTTATAATCTGGTATATTTGATGCTGTTCTATCATCATAGTAAACTTTAATCTAGTATTCTTTTCTGAAATGTAAGTAAAACATTTTGGTTTTCCAAGGTTTTCTGGAAGCAAGTTGAAGAATGAGGTGAGTACCCCTTCAGCTTTGCTATTCGATCTTTTAAATGTGCAGTGATAAGAAAAAAAAACTTGACAAACACAAATCTCTGGTTATTCAATTGTAGACGTTCCACACACAGAATAAATTGAGGAAGCTGCCTGAGTGATACTGAAAGAAACCACTGGCTTACTTAGCCAATATTTATTTATTTATTTCTCACCCTGCTTTGTGATGTATGAGACTGAATCTGTGTCCTCCCCTTTGCCAAACAGTGCTTTGCCATTGTGTTTAGCTTTTTCCCACTTGCATAGTCCATATATCCAGACTACTTCTTTATATACTGTAGATGGAAAGTTTTTAAACTCAAATAGAAACTCATGCTGACTAGAGATAAGAATGGTTAAATGTAACTTTCTCCGGCCAGATATTTTCTGACTGGATTGGATTTCAACTCCCATAAACCAACGTGTGTGTGTGTGTGTGTGTGTGTGTGTGTGTGTGTGTGTGTGTGTGTGTGTGTGTGAAAGCCTGGAGTTTGAAAATTCTGAAAGAAATGAAAGAATGAGAGAATATAAAGGAAAAGTACAGGATCACGTTTTTTCTTCAATTTTTCACTTTTTTTATGAAATATGGTTATGATTTATAGAGTACCCAGTTCATGTTGGGTACTGTTCATGTTGGGAGGTCCATGCAGTAGAGACATTTGCTGTCTATGAAAGAGTTATGTTTGTTTGCCAAAGAATTAAGGATTGTTCCTCATTTGCTGCCCTCAATATTGCTCACAAAATGGCTCTGGAGTCTACATATGACTTCTGGAGTCATATGTAGATCGGGATATTTTAATCTAAACCAATGAAGCTAACGTTACTTGTATTAATTAAATATTTGAGCTTCTTTTAGAGAAATATTTAATCAACAGACTAAGGGTTAAAAGATAGAACACAACACTTTCCCTGATTTTGAAAAATCCTACCCTGACAGACTCCATCAAAAGAATGATGTCTTTAGTGTTCCACTTGGTACAATGCAATTAAATGGGCTGACAGCATTATCATCACTTACTCTCACATTGTCATGTTTTCAAAAGAAATGTTACTTGTTAAAAGAATCAAACATGTAACTGAAACACAAGCTTCCATATATGTGAATGTATTCATTGTAGCCTTGCTGTCACAGAGTTCCTGCCCTTGCACTTTATTTTCCATTTTATGAAAATTTCCAGAGTGTATTTTATCATCTACTTGGAAAATAATATTTTCAGATTGGTCTTATCTTTTTTTTTAAAAAAAAAAAAAATCACCACATACTAATAGGTAATTGTTCAACTGAAGCCATATTGACTCATGACAGCTTTTAAATGACCTAATGTTTATGTCAACATACAATGGGAACTACACATCACTTCTTTCATTAGCTCCTTATCTGTGTTTGAGTAGCCTGATGTTCAAGCTAGGTATAGCTTGAATAATCTTGGTTTCTTTACTATAAAAAGAAGTGTACCTAAACTGTTAATTGAAACAATTTCTGGATTGGGAGACTGGCCATGATCCAAAGACAGAGTGCCAATCTTAAATGGATATTAGTGTGAGACTGCCTACGTATAATAATGTTCAACTGAAATAAAATCAGAAGCTATATGTATAGATATATACATGTAAAGGATAATTTGATAAAATAAATTATGACTTTGTCTTACATTATTCATATTTTATTTTCTTGGCTTAATGGTATAAATTATGAAATCTGAAATAGAAAACATCCTATTAAAGTAGTTCAGAAGAGATTTACTCAGTTTTATGACCTTTACCAAAGTCCATCAGTAATTTTCATTCCATTTCTTTGCTGATCTTTTTAAAGAAGAATCTGAAAATATCCACAGTTTTATCCAAATGTGTAAATTTAAAAAAAACATTTTCAGCTGTTTCCATTGTTTGGTTCAGCTAAAAAGTGGACCCCCTACCATGTGACTTGAAAGTACTTCTTAAGAATTCCAGGAAATAAACTCATGCTATCACTTATCATCTGGGTCTCCATCTTTGTTGGGGGCAGGAAAGGATGCTTCCATATATTAAAAACAAAAAAGCCAGAACTGAGTCAGTCTTCAAAATACGGTAAATATCTCATTTGATGGACTTCTCAAACTTGGCAGTGCCCAAGCATCTATGGGAATGTCTGCTATGGGCCCAAAAACTAAATAGATATTTTAATGGGATTCCCTTTGGGGAAATGTAGGTGGGATTGTTGTTTGTTTTGTTTTTGTGATTCCTAGATTTTGCATTTCTGGACTCACCCAAATACCTGTTCTATTTCTTGCTCTTCTCCTCTCTCCTCTCCTCTCTTCATCTTCTCTTTTAAATGACAGATCTTGAAAGCTGAATCCATTACGCAAATCTTACTGATATTATAATGCCCTATAAACATTAAAATTTCTTTTGATGGGAACATTTATTTAAATAGTTTCAAGTTATGTATTAATATGACAATTAAAATATTATACATAAGTGTTAAAGGCTAGATCTGTGGACTCTGCAGTATGACGGGAATAATGCAGAGAAGAAGAAGAAGATGTTAAAGGCTGGATGAGGGGTCTTTAAAGAACACTTAAAGCAGCGGTTCTCAACCTATGGGTCTTGACCCGATTTGGGGTCGATCGACCATTTCACGGGGGTTGCCAAGCAAGGCTGTCCGCCATTTTTTTCCCCTTTTCCGGCGGGTGCCTTACCTCCCTTGGGCTGGGCCAGCTGGTGGTCGGCCTGCTCCGTCTCTGCCGCTTGCCAGCTACGCCTTGGCCGGCGCAGGGGGCGGAAACACGCATGTGCGGCGCTCCCAGGCAGGGAAAGTCCTCGAGTTACGACCGGTTGGGTAGTCCTCGACTTACGACCGGTTTAGTCCTCGACTTACGACCGGTTTAGTCCTCGACTTACGACCGGTTGGGGGGTCGCGGCATTAAAAAGGTTGAGAACCACTGACTTAAAGGAAACAAAATAGCATACATGAAAATGTTTAAAATATATTTCAGATTTTGTATCTTTTCCTTCGCTCTCCTTTTGTCTTCCTGACCTTTGTTGCTGATAGAAAAAAATGTAAGGCAGAAAGCGTTGATGGACAGAACCTGTTTATTCTTGGAAGCATTTCTAATTCATTGCGTTTCAATTATGAAGGAGAAAAGGAAGAAATCTGGTTATCCAGCAAAAATGCCCATGTGGTCAATCTGAAATAATTTCTCCAAGGTCTCTACAAACTTAGCAATGTCCAGTATATATATATGTGGCATATCTGCTGAAATTCCTGACACCTTCTGGTTCTGGTAGAATCTTCAGATGAATGCAGGAGAAGGTTTGATATTCTTACAGAGGGAATAATAATAATAATAGAAAGTTCAGCTGCATGAACATAAGTCTGTGCCCACGTGATATTGAGCAATCTGATTGTTTGTACACAGTTCAATAAGATGATCGTTATAGCATATTGTGAATATGCATTTGTAAAGTTATTTCATATATTTTAGGGTGGCTTTACACGGAAATATTCTTTAAGCTCCAAAACGGGGACTCTTCTCCCAGAATTCCCCAGTGCTCAGCACCTTATGTTGGACCAGTGTATCTCTAAAGACAAGGTAAAATGTGAAGTGTTTGCATACTAAACTGACTTCTAAATTTGCACTTTTTATTTCACCTCTCTTCTCAAATGATTCACTGTAGTGATATGAAACAGCTACAAATGTTTGTAATCAAACAGACTTGACTGATTTATAGAGGGAACAAAACTTTACTATCGCCCTTTAAAGGGTTTTCCATTGGAACAGTGGTTGAATTATTTACATATTAACTTGCCTAATATTTTACAAACAGAGGGATTTGTACTGACAAAGGCAAAACAAAGAAATAGTTAAGGGTCCTATCCATTCAAAATACCAATGGACTAATTTAACACTGATAAGGCAGAAGCAAATTATTTGAGGCAATTTACGAAGTGGATTTTTCTACTTTTTTTCTTTTACTCAATGAACACAACTTAACACTTCTGTATTTCTTTATCATTTGATAATGATGTACATGTCACTCTGACTCTTAAATAGTGTTCTTAATGTGGCTGATTCCTTGTATTTCTTTGTGAAGAAATGCAGATGACTGTTAACCAACTTTAAATAATTATTTCATAATTATTGAACCAACTAAGACTCAAAATGTCCTTAACCCTATAATTATGAACACAAAGGGACACACACAGATACTAACATGCATCTATGACTTTCACTCATAGGAAGAACTGGGACTGAATGTATCTTAGGAGTGGCCTTTTAAGACCTATAATCTGCTCATATCTCACTGAAAGTAATTATATTTAAAAATATAATTCTCGAGGTGATATGCATGATAAGTTTAAGTAATACAAATACATAAACTGATTAGATTTAATTTCCAAATACAGAGTAATACCTATGTTAGGACAATCTGAGTATACATCTCATGTAAAGTACACATTTAATTGTTAAATTAGATCTAATCTGCATAGACAAATTTAGCATGAAAGAAACATTGTTGACAATAATCATCAAAATTTTATCTATGTATTTTGTAATTAATGTTAATAGAGGCCTGGATCAGTAATAGTTTCTTGATTTGATGATACATTTCAATAATTACTGGACTATATTAAAGAATGGAATTTTAGTGTCAGTTACCAAAATATCTTGCTGATTAAAATATAGGATTTGATTTTCAAATAAAATTTCAGTTTGCGCATGTTCAGTTTTGCCTATCCTTCTCTCATTTTTGCAATAGGTTTGAACAATTCTGTTCTGTTATTGAATTTCAAGACTCTGTGTCTCTGTGTGTTTACAATATTTTTTAAAAAAATTAAATTTAAATTAATTTAAATGTTTAATCAATTAATTTTTTTACAATTTAATTAATTTGACTAATTAATGCCCAAACAAAACTACATAAATAACATCCTAGAAAAAAATTCAACAGGGGCTCCACCTAAGAAAAACAGAACTGCAGAAACAGAAACTTCCAGAACATAGGAAGAGAGGGAGTCATTCATATCTCCCCAGAGTGGGGGAATGTTGTCCCAGAGAGTTCGGTTTGATTTGATTAACACACTGAGAAAGTTAGAAAAGTGCTAATGAACATCTATGCATGTGTGAGGTCCATCCAACTCACATTTTCTGAGCCCCCATTCTTCCTGACTCTAAAACATTAATATATCCTCCAAACTTTCATAAGGAAACTAGATATACATTGGAGTTCACATAGTAAGGGTTCATTGGCCTTTCACTGCTTGTTAAATCGTACCCATTTATTCTGAAATTGTCCTCTATTAATATAAAAGCTAAGCCAAATCTCCCTCACCCCCTGTCCAAATCTTTCAGCAGTATGTGATCAGATCCACTGGTACTGCTGGGTGACTACTATAGCACATATGCCTTTGATCTATAGTAAGTAACTTAGTAGTGATTCTAAATGGGTCTCCAGCCTCACAGGTAATACTCCAGACCACGTCAGCATTACGATGATGTGAGTATATCCTCCAGGTTGAAATTATTAAGATGGTAACACCCGCAAGTTTAGGAGCACTGAATCTATTTCAAGAGGGGCATGCATGCTGTTTGCTAATTAGTTAATCACAGGAGTTGGACACCAAGAAAGTAAATGAATATTTTTAGGGAGTCCAATTGATCTAGTAGCTTCAAAACATAGAGGTGAACCTATTTGTTTTTACAGCTTGAAATATCATTCATTCATTCATTCATTCATTCATTCATTCATTCATTCATTCATTCATTCATTCATTCATTCATTTATTTATTTATTTATTTATTTATTTATTTATTTATTTATTTATTTATTTATTTATTTATTTACCCACCCAACTTTATATTGCCCGTCTCACCTGCATGACTCTGGGCAGTTTATGAATAAATGTATGTGAGGGTATGAGAGTGCCCCCTGCACACTATACTTAGGACTCCCTCGGTCTACATCAAACATCCTTAATATATCCTTCCCCAAAACAAAGATTTGATTGGTCACAACCCTGACAACAAGTTTATCAACATTGACAAACTACATTTGTATTTCTTTATTTTATGAAGGCCAGATTCCATAAACAAAAAGTGGCACAGTAGTTGTTTGGCAACAGTTAGAGAACAATGGGAAGTGTCCTGGTTAAGTTGAAACTTCTGTAAGGAAGGATGTTGCAGTAGGGATAAACAAGATTGGGACAGCGAATTCCATTCTTTAAAGCCCTATCCTATCTAACTGGCAAAGAGTCATTGCTAGAAGTACATTAATGGTCTTTCTATGACTAAGTTAACCCCATGAGTCATTATTCTTTTAATTTTCAGTCACCTGCAATCTATTCTCCCTTCCAAACACAAAATGTTACAGAAGAAATTCCTGAAAGAGATATAAAGGTTTTGTTTAATGTAACTTTGTTTTAATTTTTAATTCCTAAAATAGGTGGATACCCTTATCATGATGTACAAAACTCACTGCCAATGTGTCCTTGACAATGCCATTAATGCAAACTTTGAAGAGGTAAGACCTATGCAACTATAGTTTAATCTGTTCCTAATATAAGGAGCATGGCCAGAAACCTCACTCATATTTGCTCTCTTACATCTCCTTCCTAGATCCAACATTTCCTATTACATTTCTGGCAAGGAATGCCAGAGCATCTTCTCCCCCTGCTTGAAAATGCAATTATCCTGGACATCTTCTGTGTTTGCGACTCAATACTCTATAAGGTCTGTTGCCTTCTGTCATAAATACTAAATTGTATGATTTAATGTAGCTGTTGGAAGAATGATTAAATAACTAGAAAATTATCATACTGAAAAAATTTAAAATAAAGCATACAGTATTTTTTTTTATTAAATCCAGTTTTGGTTTTGCCCTGGCCTCATCTACTTCTCCACATGCCACTGAAGTAAGTGATGCAAACTGCCCGAGATGCATTTGAAACCACCTCTGGTTTAATAAGTGGTTGATGAGCAAAGTATCCCAGCGCTTTGTTGTGTTGATAGTTTTTCCAAGTTCCTTGAACTAACTCAGGAAGACAATTGAGTCTTTAAACTGTACCGTTTGGATGCATCTTTTATTTCATGTCAATTTTCCTGACAGGAGAAGCCTCATGCAATAGATAACTGAAACCATTTTTAAGTTTGGCCTAGTAGATTGCCTCCTAATAGGTTGCAACACACCCAACTGTTTCCAGCATTTCGGGACCAGTTTGCAGTTTACATCTGACAGTTTGTTGTTCTATACATGCACATATATGCACTTCTACCAAGGGCCTCATGTTACTGAGGTAACAATATGTGAGCCAATATGAGTAGGGAAGTAAAGTGAAGAATTCAGCCAAATATTGCATCTTTTGCTCAGATCCTGTACTGAGCAAAAAATCATGTGTATGACTACACAAGAAGAGTCATTAATTGATGCATTCTTATTTGCAATGGGGTGAATTTTTATTTGTAACAAAGTAGTAACAGGGCCTGTTAGCCTGATTCCATGCACTTTATAGCATTGCAGAGATATTAATTTTCCTCCTTCTGTATTCAAGGTCCTTATAGATGTACTCATCCCTGCAACTATGCAAGAAATGCCAGAAGGGTAGGTAGCACTATAGGTGAACTTGTTGAAAACATAAGATCAGTATTCTGATAGTTGAAACCTTAGAATAATATGTTTGCTATTTTTTAATACAATAATTTCCCGTTCTTCAGTATAAATGGTATAACTATAGTATAACTATCTCAAGAACTGCCACCTGAACCTGGCTAGTTGTTGAGATATATGGGAGAATTCCTTTTAAGAATGCCATTCACTGGAGAAAAGGGCTTTCTTTTCCAAAATATGGGTTATTTTTTTCTTAGAGAACTAGGATTGGTTTCTGATTTCTTGGCTTTTAGAAAATAAATTAAGGTACATCTCTTTTAGTCTTGCACCTGGCACTGATGGTAATGAAATGTCTGTAAGAACAGGTTCATTATTTAACTCGACAGTCACTTTTTGGCCATTATCTATAGTAGAGAAATATTTATTGATAAGATTGTATGAGATGGGCACTTATTTGATGACATTTCAAAATCATCAAAGTTCAAAGTGGACCACAAAAGAATTAACAGTAGTACTTGTAAGGCCCTTATTTTCATTTAGATTTCAGTTCCCCAGAAGTTCATATTAATTTATGAAGCTTGAGTTCTTTTTTTTCATTATCAAAAACTATTCTAAATGGGCATCTATAAAGGCTTTCTATTGTTGAAATCCCACCATCCACCTGTCAGATTGTCTTCAAAATTTCCTTTGCTTCCCTGCATGGGTTTGCATGTAGCAACAATAGTTCTGTGGCGTAGGGAGTGCCAGGCTACTTTTCATCCTGAACGGCGACAGTGGTCCAATAGTTTACCCTCATTTGAATCCTGTTTTATTAGGAGGATGACACTTTCTGCCTCTATTCTTTTAAGTTCTGTTGTAGAATTAAGTATTATAAAATACTTCAAAAGTTTAGATTGGAAGGGATTGCAGTGTTAGTAGCCTATTTATTCGGTCAAAATCTGTTGTTGTAATTCTAGGACAAATCAGACAGTGGAAATTAAAGTTGGTATAATGGCATTGGCACAACTTGTTATAATGATGTTTGCCACATTGGAAATCCTTCTTCCCAGTCCTACACATCTACGTAGTTTTCTGGTTCTGGCCATGTAGTTTTCCTATTAAATTCAGACTGTAAAGTCTGATTTGTGTTGAGCTATCACTTTTCTGGATGAAGCTGTTAATATTTTTTAATCCTATAACATGAACATATCTATGTCATTTTATAGATAGATTCCAAACTCCTTATTTTTGTTTCAGAATATTGGCTGATATAAGAAATTTTGCTAAAAACTGGGAACACTGGATGATTTCTGCACTAGAAAATCTACCGGAAGAACTTGCAGCAAAGAAATTACCAATTGCACGGAGATTTGTATCTTCCCTGAAGCGTCAGACCTCCTTTTTACACTTAGCCCAGGTAGAGCTTAAGTAATGAACGGGACAGCATTTATTTTGTAAATTCAGTAGGAATTTCTGCAAATACTCAAGTATTTGCAGAAATTCCTAGTAGAAATGCTATGAAACTATACTGCAAATGCACTCCTTCTTCGAAAAAAGAGGAGAGAGGTACAAGCCATTTGTCTCCTCTAAAAATGCATTCATATGTCAGGGCTACTTAAAGAAGCAAGATGAAAAACTTTTACTAATAGTTCAAAACTGATCTGTATTTGCTATTCTCTCTCTCCCTCTCTCCCTGTCTCCCTCTCTCCCTCCCTCTCTCTCTCTCTCTCTCTCCCTCCCTCCCTCCCTCCCTCCCTCTCTCTCTCTCTCTCCAAATTGCCTCCCATATGGGACTTCAGTTCATTTCAGTTCATTTGCTGACTGTTCAAAGTTACAATGGCACTGAAAAAAGTGACTTGTAACAATTTTTCACACTTATGACCACTGTAGTATCCCCATGGTCATGTGATTAAAATACAGATGCTTGGCAACTGACATATTTATGACGGTTGCAGTGTCCTGGGACCTTGTGATCGACTTTGGCGAACCTTTTGACAAGCAAAATCAATGGAGAAGTTAGATTCATTTAACAACTGGGTCACTAACTTACCAACTGCAGTGATTCACATAACAATTATGGCAATAAAGGTCGTAAAATGGGGCAAAACTCACTTAACAAATGTCTCACTTAGCCACAGAAATTTTGGGCTCAATTGTGTGGTTAAAAGTCGAGGATTATCTGTGTTTGCTGTTGAGGCCGCCAAGATTTAGTTACCAATCTGATAGCACTTTTAGCAATGTATTAATTTTGTTAAATACATCACATAATATTAATATTCAAGCAGCAAAATAATCATATCCGACCATGAATAATTTTCGAAACGTAGCTGTGCTCTGCCACGGCTACTCCGTCAACAGAAATTCAGGATTTTTCCTCTGTTTTTTTTCTTCATAGATTGCACGTCCCGCTCTCTTTGATCAACATATAGTGAATGCCATGGTTGCTGATATTGACAAGGTTGATCTGTATGGCATTGGATCCCAAGCACTTCTCACTATCTCAGGAAGCCTGGACTCTGAGGTGGAGGGCTACACTGAATGTAAGCTTCTGCTTGCATTTGAAAGGATTGTGTTTCTCAGCCTTTCCCAGGGCCTTCATTCTGTTCTGTAAAACTGAACTGCATCCTCGAACTTGCTTTATACTTTCTATATCCGATACGATTCTGTTTTGCATTAGAAGCCAATTTAAAGCAAGGCTGGCTTCAAACATACATCAACACGGACTTATCTGCAGAAATACCCAATTTACTACAGATATCTGAAATTCCCTGATCACAGGAGATTCCCAGTTCGATTCAATAGCATAAGCAGCTTTGGATCAATTTTCCCACTGCCTGCAAAGAACTGTCTTTGGCCCTGAAATTTCCCATAATTTAACACATGGATTAAAAAGCAGCTTGAAATATCAAAATTCATAAAACGGGACATATCTTTTGGAAAGTGTATACAGGTAGTCCTCGACTTCTGACCACAATTGAGCCCACTGTTGCTAAGTGAGACATTTGTTAAGTGAATTTTGCCCCATTTTACAACCTTTATTGCCACAGTTGTTAAGTGAATCACAGTTGTTAAGTTAGTCACATGATTGTTAAGTGACTCTGACTTCCCCACTGGCCTTGCTTGTCAGAAGGTTGCAATGACCCTGGAACACTGCAGCTGCCATAGATACGAGTCAGTTGCCAAGAGTCTGAATTTTGATCACGTGACCATGAGGTTGTAAGTCTGAAAAACAGTCATAAGTCATTTTTTCAGTGCCATTGTAACTTTGAACGGTCACCTAAACAAACTGTTATAAGTCGAGGACTATCTGTAATCAGCTGTTGTGTATGTTATTTGAAATGTTAGTCCCTTCTTCCTTCCCTTCCTCTTCTGCATAGCTATTGCACACACACACACACACACACACACACACACACACACACATATATATATATATATGGATATATATATATATTTCAAAATTTGGATTGCTGACAAAGAATTAAGGGAGAACTGGAATAGCCATTTCGAACTTTTTAGTTCTTTTCAACCAGACATACCCTTCTGAGATTCGAACCTGGGCTGTCTGCATACACATGGTGAAATAATTTATCAGCTTGTATATTTCCCCAGCAATTACTTTTTTATGTTTTTATTAATACCTTTGTGTCTGGCCCTACTCTTTGATTCTTTGTATGGCATGAAAATGATTCCTCACATAAGGAAGATAACAAATGTTTTTGTTGGATTCCTTTTTTGGTTTTCTTATTTAATTGACAAAGATTACCTTCTTTGTTCTTCCTTTTTTTAAAATTCTGATTAAATAAATTTCTCATTGCTACGTGATAGGCAAAATTAATACATAGAGGTTCAAACATTGCTTAATCCCAGTTTGTCAAGACTGCTATAATTGTATTGCTACTGGTTTGCATGAACTGAAGAACATGCAAATGTGAGCTTATTCACACAATAGAGCTTTTCCTCCTCCATGTCATCTTTAAGTAAACGGAGGAATTGTGTTTTCATGTAATGATGATTACAGCAGTATCACCAATAGGACATTTTTTTTGTTAAATATGGTTTAAGTATACCAAAGTACAGTAGCTATAAAACATAATTGACCCAGGACATTAAACTTACCCTGATTTCAATAATTTAGATATTTACTTAGGTAATTCTCACTGAAATTAAAGAGAAATATTTAATGTGGCTTGGCTTTTCTCAAATAAGTATAGCTTCTAAAAAATATTTGATTAAAAATTAGTAAAACAAAATTCAGATTACAAATACTTTCCAATTTTTGTATGCAGTGTGGTGTTCTTTGTTTTCTTTACAGTTCAGTTTTATTATTCCCTGGACAAAATTTTCTAAATTCCCTCTCTTATCTTCTTAGATAGTGATGGTTGATGGTTGATAGTGGGACATCAAAGTTTCTGAATTCATCCCAGTACATAATGGCATATCCTGCAAGTTCTTGAATTAGTTCTTTATTAGCCATAATAATATGAAATAGCAAATATAATTGTAAGGATAATATATGCACCCATATTCCTAAAAGCATAGCTACACATTATATATAAGTCCTTATAAATAAATCTTAATAGTTCTTTTTCTCCACAAAACAGCCACTTCCTGATGAGATGAGTAAGCATAACATTGGAAGGGCAAAAGAAAAGCTTAATTTTCTTCCACTCTGTCATCTCTCTAGTATAATTTTCCCCAGACATTGGCTTTTTGGTTTGGTTAACATGCATCTGTGTGCAATAGGCAGCTAGGATCTGAATTCAGGTATGTGCCATAGAGCAGTGATGGCAAACCTTTTAGAGACCAAGTGCCCAAACTGCAACCCAAAACCCACTTATTTATCGCAAAGTGCCAGGGGCCCATCAGCATTGTAGTGCCCTCGGGGGGGGGCAGGGAAGCATCTCTGAGTGCCGCCTCTGGCACGCAAAAACCAGGGGTGCAAAAATGGGCCACCATGCTGCAAGGCGCAAAAACAGCTGCCACCGTCCTGTGGGATGCAGATACAAGGCGCTGCACCATGCAAAAATGGGGCAGGGCTAGTGAGTATCACGCAGGCACTAGCCCCGCCTCATTTGCAGTGCGTGCATGCTTGCAGCCCTGTGCACCTATGCACGCATGTAAAATGTTTCCCCCTCCCTTTTCTTCCAGTCCGCCAATCGACAATGGTTGGTGACCTCTGCTCTACTACCTCTCCTCGACCTTGCAAGTTGGCCACTTCACCTCCTTTGTGCTGGGCGGGACTCCTGCTCCAGGCGGTGGTGATGGCCTGATGGACCTGCTGCTGGTGGTGGTGGGGCACGCGTGCCAACAGAGAAGGCTCTGAGTGCCACCTCTGGCACATGTGCCATAGGTTCGCCACCACTGCCATAGAGACAATATAATCCCATTGAGAACTCAGTCTTTAATGCATGACTTCTCCAAAGAAGACTGCTAAGAGCATGTATAATGGGACAAAATGTTTTTGAAAAAAGGATATGCATATAGTAATAGTTATATGATACAAAATTTGAATATACAACAGAACTGGGTAGTTTGATTGATTGATACAACTGTCAGTTATGAATAAATGCAAAACCTTCCTAATCACATAACATTTCCGTGGGAAATAAGTCCAGCAGTTAGCTTGATGAACTCAAGAAATCTCCTATATTTTCTCTCTTCTAATTTCCCCTTCACTGCTCTAATTCTTCCTTTTCCTTTCTTTTACATGCTACAAAACTTGTAATGATGGGTGAGTGGCTTCCTGTCCTGTTTAGAGTAGAACACAACCACATACTTTCCTTTTTACATGGTAGATGACTCTATTACAGTGTTCCAAGAATTGAAGGACCTCTTAAAGAAGAATGCTACTGTGGAATCGTTTATTGAATGGCTGGACACGGTCATTGAGCAAAGAGTTATTAAGGTAAGACTAAAATTGAAAATAAATGGCTTCCACTGGTGCCTGTTTATAACCTGATTTTCTGGATACTGCCTTTATGATCAGCAACCTTTCTTCTTATGAAATCTTTTTCCCCCCATCCAATTGTAAATAGTTGCAATTTTCAGGCCTCCATAAAATACTCCAAAGTCTGGTTCCAGAACATCTCCCAAAATTTTCACCACGCTGTAATTTGGGAAAAAATATTAAGTATATCATATTAGCAGTATTTGAATTAGTTTAATATTAATTTTACATTTAAAGTCATTTAAATCAAGTCTAGGATTTTTGGTCTGGGCCTCATCTAATTTTTTTCCCTTGTCCTGTTCTGATGCTACCTACTATTTAAAGAGCAGCCCTAAGAATGCTACCTAAAGGTGAAAAACATCCTTGGCCCCCAAAATAAGCATCAATGTTTAGATTTGCTTTATTGCTGTGATAGAGAGGATGTATTTCCATAGCACTTCAGATGTACATCAATTCATCTAGCATTATATATATATATTTCAAAATATTTGTGTATAATTAATACTTTTGAGTTGTAAATGCAAATTAATCTTGCATTTATATTATATACAAAGGAACTGAAGGGTGTGTCTATGCCTTCTCCTTTAGTAACCTGTAGCCTACCTCATTTCCCATATATCAATTAAATTCCAATATTTAATTTTTCCCATAGAGTTTTTTTTCTTATAAAGCATATAGAGAGGCTAAAGGATGATGGACAGAGATGGAACAGTGAGGGAAGAAGAGGCACTGTTTGTCATATCCCACTAATAAAATGATTGCTACTTTCATGCAGCTTCTATCATTTTACAAAAATAAATAAATAAATCAGAGAATAAAATGATATTCCCAGGTTTGCTTAGTTAATCTTTAGATATTCGTCATTTTAAAAAGCACTGGAGGAAAATTGCCCATCAATTAATATCTATTATGAAACACTGTTCTAGAATAAACATGTACAATATTCAGTGTTTTCTAGCCACGTCTGGAAAAAAAGAACTGGACAATTTACTATATGAATCAAGATTAGAGAGTAAGGGGTAATGATTTACAGAGCACATAATCCTTCCATTGCCCTCGGCCTTCTGTTTGGTGAAAAGGAGTAGGGCCTCTCCATAATACCAAATGGCTTCTTTTGTTTGCTGTTTGCGAAAGTGGCACTTTATAATTTCACCACAAAGAGCTGAAGTCTGATGTCTTATTCAGTGCTAGAGGATTATCCAAAATGAGCATGTGAACTGTTTGATCCTATTTATCCATGTGAAATGGGTATATATAACACTTTTCAGGGTAAAACCCGGTCATAAATGGCTTATAAACTATTTTTACGAAGGGTTTTGTGTTACACACAAAACATATTTACAAGTTCAAAAACATTTTTATAAGCCAATAGTTTGAAGGAGTTTAAAATGCAACACAGCACTTTAATCAAATAAAGATTTAAGGCCAATTTAGGTCCACTGAGATGGGTGGGACATTGCATACAAACTTTGGGGTAGAGAAGATGGGCCTACAATTGGAAGGGTCTGTCTTTAGTCCTACCAGATTGATTGGAGATCTCAAAGAGGATCTCTAGTATATGCGCTCTGTCAGATAAACCAATGGAAGCCTTGGTATGATCACTGCTATCTTTTTAATATATCGGCAGTCAGACTATTCACTGATTTAATCTTCAGCTATATGATACTTGATTAACTGTTTATATGTAGTACCAAACCATACTGAATAACCTAAACCTATTGCCTATCCAATTTTGAGCTTCCATTTAATGTTAAATCAAGGAAGATAATAGAAGAGGTAGAAGAGTAAAATTTAACAAGGAAATATATTATATTCACAATGCAATTATTCTAAGAACTGAAGTATATGCTTCTATGGATACCAATTCAGCCTTTCATCCTTGGTTAATAGCAATAATTGGTGAGTAATTTTAAAAACATACAGAGGAATAATTTTAAAAACTTGCCATCCCCTTATGTCTTGATCCAAATCAGGCCTTTCTCTAATGATTGATATTGAAATAATCAATACGTGCATGTTATACGGCAGGCGTATTCAAACTTGGCCCTTTTATGACTTGTGGACTTCAACTCGCAGAATTCCTTAGCTAGGCATGCTGGCTGAGGAATTCTGGGAATTGAAGTCCACAAGTCATAAAAGGGCCAGGTTTGAAGACCCCTGTTATATAGTGAAGTGTAATGGATTGCAATGCAAATCTGAGGTGCAGGATCATACTGCTAGTAGATGCATCTGTTGAGGCAAAAACTGGCTTCAGAAGGGAAAACCCAGCCTCTCCTTTCTACCTCCTTGTCAACTGGCTGTTTCCAAGTCAGCATTTCAAACTATGGAAGCCTCAGAGTGGCCTTCCGCAGCCTGGTATTTTCCAGATGGGCTGGATTAGAATGGCCAAATGTGACTGAGAATTCTGGGAGCTTTTCTCTGAGACAGCTGAAGGGCACCAGGTTGGAAAAAGCTGCTCAAGACCAGGGGTCTTCAAACGTGGCCCTTTTATGACTTGTGGACTTCAACTCGCAGAATTCCTTAGCTAGGCATGCTGGCTGAGGAATTCTGGGAGTTGAAGTCCACAAGTCATAAAAGGGCCACGTTTGAAGACCCCTGCTCTAGAGGATGTGTAACATTCCAGATGAGGAAAAAGAGGAGAGAGTTTGGCCTGTTGGAAGCCTACAATGACGAGAAGAAAACTAAAAGTGTACTAGGTATGGATAGTAAGAATGTTGCTTTCTTGCATGTATGGCATTCAGATCTTGTGAGATTTTCAGGCGATACAGAGTTAAAGCACATTTTGTTCCCAATACATTATGATAAAGCCAAGATTTCTTGCAGATCAAAAATTCTACTTTTTGTCCTGCAAACTTAGTATTATTTTATTGCAACAGTTGTGACTTCATCCTAGGTTCTTTGCTTGTTTTCTCCCTATAAGCAAGCTTGAACCTGTCTCCTTCACACAGTATTATTCACTGCAAGGACTTACTTAGTCCTTGCATATTCTTCCCACAAAAGATTTTGAACTTCCTTTGTTTAATTAAATACCACCTCCCTATTCTTTCACCAAGGTATAGTTCATCATTGAGAATGCAGTTTCTGACCCCTGAGCTTATATCCCTGAACTCCATGCCAAGTAATTTCCATGATTTGTTTTCCTCCTTGCCAGAGTGTATGAAAGATGGTTGTAGAAATTTTCTAGCCAGAAAAGATGGATTCTACACATATTGAATCCAAAAACAAACAAAAAAAATCAAATGTAAAGTCCAATTTATTAACGGGAGAGAAAAATGAGTTTGCTTGTTTTTGGATAATTCCTGATATCTCATTTCATTTTTGAGACTCTCACAGTTTTTTAACCAGCATTTGCTCTTTATAACAGCAACTGCAGATAGTAGACCACTGCCAACCTTTATCAGCACTTCTTGTGGTCATTTTTAGTTTTTTTTTTCTTACCATCCATTTCAAAGGGTCTGAAATGCAAAATACCAGTTTAAAATACTGAACTTCACCAGCACATACTGTATAGACATTCCAAATATTATAAATATAGTATTATATACACCATGATAGAGCTGCTGGGGACACACAAGAGATATTAAACAAAATAAAATTATATAACAGAAATAATAATCCTATTGTTTTTTATTCATTAAGTTGTTCTTCCACTGCTAACAAAAGGAAGCAGGTGGAAAGCCAATCCATTTATTTAATATTACTCAAAAAGTCACAGCTCTATTATTATGCCTGAGGCAAAGTGTTTTAAAAGCAACTCCTCTAAATTGCTTGTGAGCTCTCAGAAAGATCCCAACCCATATTAAGAGAACTCTTTGGGGTAGAAAATTTAATTTCAAATTCCTGATTGCTCCTTAATACATTTCATAGGTTTGAACTCTCAGGGCTTCTCTAAACTGCCTGGTTGTCACTACTATTTTTCTTTCCCTGAGCTAATTACATTTCTCTGAGCTTACTGTTTTTTAAATAAGTCCAGTGGTGCACTGCTTTAGCATCATTGAGGTAAAAGTGTTTCACTCCCATTCCGAAATAGCCCAATTGTTATTAATGGAGGGAGATGGTTAGAAACAGATGAGCTTGGTGTGAATATATCTTTATGCAATTGCATAAAGTCCTTAGTCAACACACAGTTTTCTAAGGAGGCCATCATAAGGAAAAGACAAGTGAACTGAATCTCAAGAAATATTACACAATGACAGGAATGTAGAATCTGCTTTAAAATATAAAAGATTCAAAACCACTATTTTCTCCTTTTAGGCAAGCAAGCAGAATGGTCGGTCTCTAAAGAAGAGAGCCCAAGACTTCCTTCTCAAGTGGAGCTTCTTTGGAGCTCGAGTAATGCACAATCTCACTTTGAACAATGCATCCAGTTTTGGTATTTGATTCTTCTCCAATTCTTTTGTTTGTTTATAATGTTAAAAATGGACTGGATCTGGTAGGGTCTGTAGGGAAAACATTCTGGAAAATCTTCCCCCTGCATCCAAATGGGGAAGGAAGTTGAGCAATGCTCAGAATGTTGGGAATCCTTCCATTCTAAGCTCCTTTCTTCCCTCCTCTGTGTTATATGACCTTATAGTCCCGTGTTTCTCAATCTTAGCAATTTTAAGATTGTCTGGATTTCAAGTGGCTGGGAAAATCTAGAAGTTGAAGTCAAAACATCTTAAAGTTGCTTAGGTTGAGAAACACTCCTATAGATCATATGCAACTTACCCTTTGCTCCCCAGTACAAATAACTACACAAAAATACATTGATGCACAAGAAATGCACGTATAGAAATAAAACATTGCTTTATTAACCAGAAAAAAGAATGCAGACTTCCCTGATTGCTGATGGTAAAGAAATTGGAAGCCACGTGGTTTGCTCCCCCTATCTTTGAAAATCTTTATTCTTTACAATAGGTGTATAAACTTATTTGAAGTCTTAAGACACCTTTTTCCTGTAAATCCCTTCTTCAAACCCTACAAAATTAAAAAGTCCAATGACATCAACAACTATGCAACCTGCAGCTCCTAAAAGATTTTTTTTTAAAATAATAATAAAAGTGCAGCCCCTGTAAAAATAGCTGTTGATCCCCATGCATATCTATTTTCTTTTTTATTTGACTCACATACGAGGGCAATTTGGAAATAAACCTCCATTTCGTTATCAATAACAGACACTCGCAGATAGAGAACTTTTATTATACACATTAGAAAACTACAACATTACATTACTTTTTGATATAATTGCCATTCAAATTGAGGCACTTGTCAAAATCTGGGTCACCCCCCCAAAGCCTAGATTTGGCGCCAAGCGACTACTACTAAGGAATTTCAAACCTAAGACATTATGACAAGTGCCTCAATCTGAATGGCAATTATGTCAAAAAAGTAATGTAACGTTGCAGTTTTCTAAAGTGTATAATAAAAGTTCTGTATCTGCGAGTGTCTGTTATTAATAACCAAACAGAGATATATTTCTGAATTGCCCTCGTACTTTCTTGTCATGCACAAGTTACCACATCTTCATTCACAGAACTGGTTTATCATGTGGCAGGGATAAGTATGACTTCTCTGTCTTAAACATAACGTGAATTCATCCCCATGCCATTCAAACCTTCATTTTTTGTGTGAAAAGAGGGGAGACACCTGGTTCTAACAACAGATATCATTAGTGGATGGGAGTGCTATGCAAACAACTAGATGTTTAGTAGAGCGAGGACGATATTCTGCTATATGTATAACAATATTATTCCTTTGGAACTCCTTATACATATTTTTACGAATAGGCCATCAAGATTCGATCAGCTACTTTTTAGTTGTTTAACATTAGGAAAATGCAGCAAATCCATTCTCCTGCATGGATTCAGTGTTACTGTGTTCTAATGTAGGTCTGTTCAAGTATAAAGCATGTCTCACTTTCATCAGTGTTGTACTTTGATGTCATCGGTTGTCAAATAACTTGCAGGACAGTAAACATATTGAGTGAGGTGGGCCAGCATCAAGCAAGATTAGGATGAGGAGTTAAGCACCATGCTTTGTTGGTCTTAGTAGGTCACTGAAAGTCCAGCCATTATTTGTTTGTTTCACTTGCTCCTTGTGCAGTGTTGAGAGATGGTCAGCAAGATAAGATTATGCACCATCTCTTCACTTTTCTTTCTTTCATTTTAGGTTCATTTCATCTCATCCGCATGCTTTTAGATGAATATATCCTCCTTGCGATGGAGACCCAATTCCACAACGATAAAGAACAAGAACTTCAGAATTTATTGGACAAATATATGAAGAATTTAGGTAACTGGAATTGGTAGTTGGCAATCTTTAGAAATCTGAAGCCCAAAGGGGGTGTGCCTGTTTGTTTAATGTTAGACAGATAGATGCCTAAATTGAGTGAATATTTGGATATACTTACATGTTGGTCTTTAGAGGAATAATTGTCTCATACTTAATACTGTTATGCTTATTAGTTTAAATTTCTAGACATTTCATTCTAAAGCACATGAACATTTAATAATATTCAAAAAATTTGTTTCAAAGCAGGTCTGATTAAATTCAAGCAGGCAATGTTGAATCAATATTTGGAGTTGTATTATTGAAAATGCTTTCAAATTCGGTATGTTTTAATATTTGACCCAAACTATTTCATATTTAATAGGCTGGAATCAGCATTCTACATATCAATGTGACTGAAGCTAATAAATGTCCACTGCAGACTGTTGAAGAAAAATACTTAAAAAGCAGTTTATTGTTTGATTTTTCAAAGGATTTTTAAAGCTTTTCTTAAAAGGAAATGGTATTTTCTAATAGCTTGAAGTGCAATCTGCAATACATTCTGGGCTTTATACCTGTTCTAAACATTTATTAAATGACATCCTCATCTTCATTACAACCTATGTTATTGCAATGTTCAATCATATACAGCACTTAATAATTTACACTGTTTAACACAGTGGTTCTCAACCTGTGGGTCGGGACCCCATTTGGGGTCGATCGACCATTTCACTGGGGTCGCCAAGCAAGGCTGTCCGCCATTTTTTTTGTCCGCCATTTTTTTTGTCCGCCATTTTTTTCCCCTTTTCCGGTGGGTGCCTTACCTCCCTTGGGCTGGGCCAGCTGGTGGTCGGCCTGCTCCATCTCTGCCGCTTGCCAGCTACGCCTCGGCTGGCGCAGGGGGCGGAACCATGCATGCGCGGCGCTCCCGGGCAGGGAAAGTCCTCGACTTACGACCGGTTTAGTCCTCGACTTACGACCGGTTTAGTCCTCGACTTACGACTGGTTGGGGTCGCGGCATTAAAAAGGTTGAGAACCACTGGTTTAACAGATCTGTTATCATGGTAATTATTAGGTCTCATTCCTAAGCTGACCTGAATGCATTTCTATTCTATATGGTTTATGGATATTTTTAGGTGAAAGTCACTGTCAGTACTTTCTAAATTACAACAGAAGTAATACAGTACAGTCTCACTAAATTAGTGCTGCCCAGAATGCCAACTTCCATCCTTTGCAACCCAAGACATCTGGAGGGCTCTAGGTGAAGGAAGGTTGCCTAATCAATCCAGTATTATCAGAGATGATGCCGAATATCTTATCTGCCCGTGTGGGCATCCATTATTTAGGCAAGGGAAAGTAAAGGATGAAACTTACATGACAACATCACCATGCAAATTGCTGCAACTTACATCCTTTGTGTAATATTAAAGGCCTGGAGACTAAAACATATGAAGAACAGTTGCAGGATTTGGGAATGGCCAGTCTAGAGAAAAGAAGGACTAGGGGGGACATGATAGAAGTATTCCAGTATTTGAGAGGCTGCCACAAGGAGGAGGGGATCAATTTATTTCCCAAAGCACCAGAAGGCAAGACAAGAAACAATGGATGGAAACGAATCAAGGAGAGAAGCAACCTGGAATTAAGGAGAAACTTCCTAACAGTGAGGACAATTAACCAGTGAAAGAACTTGCCTTCAGACGTTGTGGGTGTTTTATCACTCGAGGTTTTTAAGAAGAGACTGGACAACCACTTGTCTGAAATGATATGGGGATTCATGTTTGAGCAGGGGGTTGGACTCGATGACCTCCAAGGTCCCTTCCAACTTTATTATTATTATCATTATCGTTATTGTTGTTGTTGTTGTTGTTGTTATTATTATTATTATTTTCTGTCTTGTTTCCTGGTCTTTATTTCATACTACCAAACCTTTGTTATTTTTTCCAGATGCCAGTAAAGCCACCTTTACAGCATCCCCCAGTTCTTGTTTCCTAGCAAACCGCAACAAGGCTGTCCCAATTGCTAGCGATGCCTCAGTGAAAAACGAATGCCTGGTAGAGCAAACCTATTTCTCTTTATCATCCAGTCATCATGGAAGCATATCGTCTGGCCTGAACCCATGCCCTGCAGGAGACAGTGAGAATATGCAACCCACAGGTAGGAAACAATGGAGATGCTGGCTCTTGATCAGTTCTCTTTAAGTTGCCAAAAGGAATCGCAGAAGAAGAACACTTGAACACCCATGACTGTTTCTTGTTGCCTGGTTTTAGAAAAAAAACAACACATCTGTTTGTTTTTTCCAGGTCAGACAGACCTCTCTCAGAGCACTGCTCACCTTATCACTCCGCCCATTTCTCCAGCCATAGTCAGCCGAGGAAGTGTTATCAACCAGGGACCGATGGCTGCCAGACCATCCAGTGTAGATCCATCATTATCTGCACACTCCCACTGCTCTTCTTATTCTGAATATCTCTATCAGACGGTGCCACAAATGAACCAGAACTTCTATGGAGCCGGTGCCAATTATCCAGCCATGTTCAGGGCCCAGACACATCTGCCTTCGGGATCCTGTCCCCAGAGGGCAGAATCTAGCCTTTGCCCAGCAGCCAATGAGCAGCAACGTTTCTCCCGGGACCACTTCAATAGCAGTTGTGCTGTGTCTTCATACAGTACCCGTTCCCTTCCTCTTTATGGAGCCTCTTCAGCTGCACAGGAGACACATTGTATGCAAATTTTGAACAATGGGAGCTGCAGCTTTGCGAACAACACCCCAACGAGTTCTTGTCAAGGATCATCATATTCCACAGCTGCTTCTAATGGTATTAATCATTTTCAGAATTTTACTTTATTGTCTTTGATCTAGAGTTCAGTCTAGTATTCTTGTAGTCCTTGGACTAGTTCACATGTGGATTTTAACTTTGTGTAAGCATGTGCAGATATTTTTAAGGTCACCTATTTAATGAAAAATTATTGCAGAGATATGATAAAAGTTGAGAAAAGAATAAGGGTTAATTGATCCATCTCGTGGGTTTATGTGAAAATCTAGCATGCAACAGTGTTTTCTGGTGAAGCTGGTCTATCAGAACACCCAGTTTACAAAGCAATCTACTTATTGCTTTTAGCCCCAATCTAGGAGCGTTTTTTTTTATCATACAGGCAAGCAGCCCACATTCGAATCTCAGAAGGATATGGCTAGCTAATGAGAGCTAAATAGCTCAAAATAGCTATACTAATCTCCCTTTAACTCTTTGTCGGCAAAATCCAAATTGAACACACACACACATATATACACACACACACATACACATACACACACATATACATACACATATACACACAGATATATATATATATACACTATACACATACAAACACACATATACACATACACACACATACACACACATACAAGTAGTTCTGCAGGATGCTGCCACGGCCACAACCATGAAATTAAGTACCCCTCAATCAGCACCATGACAATGTCAAATGGTTGCTGAATGAGTGGTTATTAAACAAGGATTACCTGTACTAAAGTATGTGCTCATCATATTTGATAGTGAATATTTTAGTTTATTGTTTGCAATAATCACTTTCGTGATAGTTTGCCATGTAGTTGATCATTCTGTTATTTAGATGTACACATACTGTATTTAAGAGAGAAAGACTGTTTCATAAGAGCATCTAAAATACTCTCTCCAACCTGTGTCTTCCTGAGGGATTGCATCTCTGTAATCCACAATCAGCATCCACCAGTGTGATTGGTTTTTGTATCTTCTGTTTTCTAACTTTACATCCCCTGCGTGAAGTGGATTAAAAATTTGATTTTGTTAGCCATGACTTTAATATTTAAGGTTTAAATTGTTGCCAAATATCTCATGACTGATACAATGGATGCTGTAATTAAAATCTTTTCAAAATGATACATCATGGCAATTCCTTTTTTGCTAAAATGTCCAATCTATATTTTGTAAATCCTCATTTCTTCTGATATCAAAACACAAGAATATTATACATGATATATAATATATTATAATATAGAATATATATGATATACCTTATCTATAAATGTCAGAAACATAAGTAATAATACATAAATATAAGAACGATGATATCTTTAGCTGGAAGAGGATCTTTGTTCCCTATTTATAACAATACAAAGGCATATATACTTTAAACATGAAACATAACTTTTTTTATTTAAATTTATTTAATGAAACTAATTAATAGCTTTATTTTTTTTTAAAAAAAACAACTAAGGTTTACAGGGTAGTGCTTATACAATATTGTCTGTGGTTCTAGATGTTTACTCACTGATTGTCAATCTCCTGTTAACAGGGTTCTATGGAAATAACACAAACTATTCAGATTCCCACAGATTTGAGTCATTGGTAGATCAGCATGTTTCTGTCATCAGCAGCATAAGCAGCGTTCGCCCGTTGCCTCCATACAGTGACATTCATGATACACTCTGCATCTTAGAGGATACAGGAAGGAAACAGGGAACATCTTATTATCCAGATGCCTCCATCGTGGGTCAAAACTCTATAAGTAAGTAAAACTGAAATAGTGTTGGTGTGGCATGGATGCCCTTTTCTTCTGGCTTCATGCCCAGGGTGAATATGAAAGGGAGAACTGTGTTGGTTAACCAGGCTCACAACCTCCACACAGTAGCCAAAGATACCTAATAATTCCTCAACCTATCTAATCTCAGATGATCTCAAAAAGCTAAGGGTATCCGGAGCTGATTAGTACTGAATTAGAAGAATAAGTTATGCTGCAGATTGGCATCGGCAGGGTATATAATAAAAGTATGTGAATCTGCGTAAAAGCCCCGTAAAAATGATATTCAATAAAATATATTTGTTCTGTTTTAGTCATGTCTCTTTGCTGTCTTAAATCTTGTCTATGTCTCTTCCAGTAGAAGACCTTAGGGATCTAAATAATTTCTAAAGCCAAAAAAGGGTTCAGTGGTGGCCGCAGAACAAAGAAACGATACTTTAACATACAGGCTCACACCAGGAAAGTTAGTGACACATGGTGACGATCCCTTTGCTTATTTGTACTCTCTGAGATCATTTTCCTGTTTCAGAAAAATCAAAGCAGCTGACTTGGGAATTACTAAAACTGTTATTAGATTACATTCTCCAATTCAGTGCATAATTAGTGTAAATCTTGGCGTATTAGTATTTAAGAAATGAAATCCAGATTGGAGGATGACCTTGCTAGATGTATTAAAAGCTCTGGAATCTTTTCCTTTTTTTCTTTTTTAGAAGCACCACAAAGAGTAACTCTTGTCATTTTCTTTGTAGCTTCAGAAATGCTGCCTGCTCTGCCTACAAATTCCTCTCAATGCATGTATAGCCATTCTCGACAATGCCCTTCTCAGGAACCAATGGACTCTTCTGGACAAGCTAACAATGAGATGGTGTCATCCTTACCACCAATTAATATTGTCTTCATGGGAACTGCTGCTGGAGGCACCTGATTTTTAGTTCTCACTTACTTCCTCCACTTAGCAACTTTGTTCATCAGAAAAGTTTTACAAATTGATTTTAAAGAGTGTCCAGAAAGATTTTATGGTGCATGCTTAAGTAATATTGGACTTCTCAGTCCGAGTGCAAATTATTTCTTATATGTAAATGAGAATATACTTGCAAAGTGGTTTTCTTCTTATTGCTGACTGGGTTTAAATGCACATTTAGAGAATGATCATATTTCCAGTTTCCCCTCATTGCAATTTAAAACAATAATTAAACAGTGTTTCATTCTTCCAGCAAAACCAATTCCTCTTTCTCTCATTGCAATTTCTCTCTCTTTGATACACCACCTACATTCTGGAAACTCTTTGGATTGCACAGGTGCACCTGACTGTGATACCTACTCCAGACTTAGAAACACAGATGCACTTTCGTGATACATTTGGTATTTTTCCCTAGTCCAGCATCCTCCTGAGAGACAGGAATATCAAATCAATTTTAGATGGACAGGAATATCAAACAACTTTAACCTGCCTGGCAGGGATTTAGGAAGTCGTTTCGCAGAGTTTGAAGCCACCAAATTAAGAAAACCTATCCTAAAACATTTCACAATACTAAGACACAGCATATTTTGTGATTTTGCTCCCAAGCAACAATCGTAGCCCTTCTTCCCATCCTTTCAGTTAGGCCTGAAATTACACTGTTTCATTAAATAGTTATCAGTTCTCCAAGTGTCATGCCTTAAGAGAGGGCAGTGGCAAACCACTTCCCAAAAAAATTGGCTAAGAAAACTAACAGTAATACTTAATTACAAGTAGGGAAAATAGCAATAATAATAACAATAATGATGCATGATGATGATGTGATGATGTATGGATCCTGGGTAACTGCCTATGTGTACTTTATATTCTGTTATATTATTCTAATGTTTTGTAATCTATGGTTGTTATGGACATGGCAACTGTAGTTTTCCCAGTCTGCTAATTTTTAGAAGCTTCCTTGTTAGATACATTTTTAATCAAAATATGTGTGGTTCACTATGATTTCATGATTTCATTTTATTGTTACCCCATATATTACCCACATTTTGCCCCTTTTTTCATTTCCTCTCTTGGGATATTTCACTTTCTTTCTTTTTCAGAATATCAGAACAGAGATACAAATTTTTGTCTGGATATTTCATAGGGCATTGCTATGAATGGACTTTGCAGTGGAAGATATGATTTTGATATCAATAGCTCTCCACCATTATAACTCAACACTCTTATTGTTGTAAAGACACACAATATTTTTTAAAAGTGCCAAAATTTCAGTGTAGCAGCTTCATTAATTTGACATTAGCAGTACAAGCTACTCTTACAGTACCTAACAATAGAACCCAAGTTTGTACAATAAAGTCATCTTATTATTACTTAATACACCATAAAATTATTGTTGTGAATATTTACCTGTGGAAGGTTTCATGTATGTCTTTTTGTTTAAAAATGTATTTTTAACGTGCTTCAGTCTTCTTACTTATAGAACTGCCATGAGTTCAGAAGAGCCTTAAAAATTCAATATTCAAATGGGTCAGTTTGCACTCAGGAGAAGATATATGAAATATCTATATATAGGCATTATGAGTGAATTTGACAATCAAACTCAGTTTTCGAATTGAACTTTTGCTTCTGTCCATATAAAATCATTTCATGGCAGAATTTAGGAGTTCCACAGATTTCTATGAAAGGAACTATTTCTAAGCGCTCTGCAAGAAGAGTATATGCCAATGCACTTGCATTGCTTTGGATATTGTCCTATAGAATATTCAGTGGCAAGCTATCTTATTTTTTTCTTTGTTCAAAATTTAAAACTTTATGAGCCCTATTTGCTTTAGCACCCAATCCATATTCCCCAACCTCAGGACAAGTAAAATTAATATACTTGTGATTTGTTTTTTAAAAGCCACTTCTCTATATTTATTAAAAGCAGTACTCTTTTGTCTTGTATATACTTTCAGTTTTGTAAAATCAAAAAAGCACTAGTTAATAGACATATGTTCTTTTTATTTATTTGAGTTACAGAATCTGCAATTCTGTTTGCCAGGTTGTCAGATCTATGTGTTCTACCTCCTACAGAAATGTTTACAAGGCCAGTTTTTCAAACCCCCAAAATAAATCTTATGTTGTCTAATCTTATGGATTAAAAATCTCATTTCAAGTATTAATTGAGTCACAACCTCATTTGTCCTTTTGCCATTCTCTGATTGGTTCAGTGTCTCTTTTACATGATAAAGGAAATACCAATGTTGCATAATGAGCTTGCTTGTAAGTGTGGTATGTTTACCACACCTTAGAAATTTCAAAATTGTGAAGATGCACCTAATAAATTAGAAACACATTTATATTGATTCTTAGCTGTATATTAATACATTTCAGCTTCCACAATGTGTTTAACATCCAGATATGAGATGAGATATTTACCAGTTATCAAATATAGAAGTGACACAACAAAGGTTAAATTTTAGAAGAAGCAGAGAGCAGAATATAGTTACTATTTAATCCAAAATAAAGATGCTAGGATATATAAAATTATTTTATAAACTGTTGCATATTAAGCATATAAAATGCACGATGTTTCCCAAATACATTAGTATTTTACAATAACCTCGCAAGAGACAATTGAATATACCAGAGGGATTTCATTCTACTAAACTGGCACAAGGAGATCTGCTTCCTGTCCTCTCAGCTTAGTTGATTATTATCCTTGATCAAATAAAAGGCCACATGTTCAGATTGCCCTGGTGCTCTGGTTGCTATAGAAAAGGCAGATACATAGTTAAATTCTGCTTTTAAAAAGAGATTGATTTTGAGAGCTTTTTTGTATTCATTGTGTGCTGTATATCTTTGCACAAGAAGCAAGTTAATAGAGAATTTCTCCCATTGTATCGGGGTTTTACTCAGCTCACCTCCTCACTGGATCAGAAGGTAAAAAAGGAAAAAGTAACACAAAACTCATATGCATATACAGCATGTGCAGAACAGTGGCCAAACTACTGTATAGAAATAAATATCTATGAAAGTGAAATGCAAAATGTGCATTCATTCTGTTTTATATTTTCACGCCCTCCAACCCAACATAAATTTGGAACAAAATATATAAGAGCCCTTATCAGTAGGATAACTCTCTGAAAACTGAACTGAACCAAATTTGTGCAGAGGGTTAAGCTGGCAAAGACTGAATTTAAAATGAGTTGATCTAGGTGGGGGATGTCCTCTCCCAAAGAGAATCCAGAAAAAAATTCCTCAATGCATTTTTCTTTTTTTAAAAAAAATATATTCGTTTTATTTCTAAAGCCACCCAATCACTAACAAATCAAGACAGTGTACGAAAGTGCATTGCCAATTGCCCCATCACAATTTTGGGATGGCTTGAATGAACAATATTTCCTATAGACTCTTCTCACCCACTACAAAAGCAATCTCATGGTGCACATTTCTACATCAGTTTCAAAATAAAGTTTTTCTGCTTCAAACGTTGTCCTATTCACTTGCAATGAGTATTTTGTTCTAGACCAGGGGTAGGCAACCTCAGCTCTTTTATGACTCATGGACTTTAACTATGCTGACTTAGGAATTCTGGGAGTTGAAGTCCATGAGTCATAAAAGAGCCGAGGTTGCCTACCCCTGTTCTAGACCAACCTCTGTAGTTTGATTGGCTGCTTCATAGATTCAGAAATGCTCCCTCAACTGAATTAATGGGTTGTCATGGTCTCTATATCTTCTACAGCTAGTCTAGGCAACTGTTGCAAATTTTGAATTTGTACATTTTTATTCTGCCTTTATTACTTTATATGTAAGTCAAGACAGTGAACATATCAATATGCCTTCCTTCTCCTATTTTCCCCACAACAATCCTGTGAGATCAGTTGAGCTGAAAGAGAGTGATCAATCAGCTGGTTTCTCAGACCTGAGATGAAACTAGAACTCACAGTCTCCTGGTTTCCTAGGCCAACATCCTAACCACTATACCAAACTGGCGCGTAATGTGTAGTGATTATAATATTTGCTTAGCATATAGAATATTGCTGATATGAAACCTAGAAGAAATTTGCTTCTTTCTCTTTTTTTAACTACTATTTTACTTTTCCTCAACTACCTATTTTTCCAGAGGCTTTTTTAAAAAATGAATGGATGCACCGTTTCTTCATTTCTCCAGCTGACTTTTTTTAAAAAAAGGCCCAGTTAAAAAAATAGGTAGTTCAGGGAAAGAAAAATAGTAATTTTTAAAAGTTACATTCTATATGTAAGGCAAGGGTTATAATCACTGTACTAATGTTGAGACTCTAGAAAGAGTACAGAGAAGAGCAACAAAGATGATCAGGGGACTGGAGGCTAAAGCATATAAGGAACGGCTGCTGGAATTGGGTATGTCTAGTTTAATGAAGAGAAGGACGAGGGGGGACATGATAGCAGTCTTCCAATATCTCAGGGGCTGCCACAAAGAAGAGGGAGTCAAGCTATTTTCCAAAGCGCCTGGAGGCAGGACAAGAAGCAACGGGTGGAAACTAATCAAGGAGAGAAGCAACCTAGAACTAAGGAGAAACTTCCTGACAGTTAGAACAATTAACCAGTGGAATAACCTCCCTCCAGAAGCGGTGAATGCTCCAACACTCCTTCAAAAATTCTTCTCTGACCTGTCGGTAAACAGGCTTTACCATATCCCAAAGGACGGACTCGTCCCCCAACCTGATCTACTGGAAGTTCCAGGGAAGGTTGAAATGATAATAATAATAATAATAATAATAATAATAATAATAATAATAATAATAATAATAAATTATTATTATTATTATTATTATTATTATTACTATATATTGAATATATCTGACATTAGATATATTTGGATATAATTAGACAAAGGAATATTTATGTATGGATTTTAGAATATCATTAAAAATGTCTAAAGTCTCAGGCTCAGATGCAGATTTTCTCTATCTGTATGCATACAAATATGATGCTTGCTAATTAGGCTGGAACATAGAAAGACACAAAAAAGACAGCAAATTTAGAAAAACAATGGCCAAACTGCAAAATGTTTATACAGAAGAACAATAGGGCATCCTTTCCCCCCCCTTTTTTAAATGAAACTTGTATAGAAGTTCCCTTAATTTCTGCCACCATCCTATAAAGCAATGATGAGACTGGAAATTGTTAGAAGCAAATGCTATGTATAGAGAGAGTTACAACCAAGACAATGATTGGATTACAAAAAAAATAAGTCCAAAGCAGAACGCATTTCAGGTGTGACCTCCCTACTTTCCATGAAGAAAAAGAGAGGGAGGGGAAAAGAGTATTCAGATTTGCAAGATTCTGCTACTATAACGGTATAATAAAAATAGTTTGAGTATTCATAACTTCAGTTCTTAGTCTACCTTGAAGGACTGACAGCTACACATGGATGAAGCCTTTCCTTTCCTCAATCAGCCTGCAACTACCACGTTAGGTACAGTGTAAATGCCATCACAGCTTTGCCCAGCTACACTTCTGCAGCGCAAGGCTTTGTAAGATTTTTTCCCCTGATTCTTCCACTAACTCTCAGTAACTGAAAAGACGCTGCATGCCATTATCTTCACGTCAAATAGAATTTCTCCTGATGTTGAAGAAGGACGGAAAGACTTGAGCACAAAACAGATTTATTTGTTCTGAAAAAGGATGCACTGCCCCACACACTTTCATGAGACTACGTTATTACAATATCTATGGAGATAATCAAGCCAAAGAGATATCTGCTGTGGAAAAACAGAAAGACTCCCCCTCCATTCTTTATTTCAATGTTGTCCATATTAGTTTATTAATATATTTATCACCCAGCCATTCGCAATGACTCTGGGTGGTCTCCAACTGCATAAAAACCAGTTTCTAAAAGCACCCATACAAATCTTGAGCTACACATGAGCAGCCATCAGAAGTGCTCTTAAAATATGGTGGGCTCTATGGCTTTATACAAAGCAGGTGTATGAATTTGTTATTTCCCCTCTCCTTACAGAAATCCAAACTGGCAGTCCCAATGGTGAGCAAAGGATTTATCAGGAACTGTGGAATTTATTCAAGGGACAAACTGTCTGTTAGAAACACCACTCCTCGTGTCTTTCCTCTAACTGAAAAATATTGTCAAGTTTGTCTGCATTTCTGAAGTGGCTAAGAGCATGAAGCAGTCAGGCTATAATCAACTCTGTGTGTCTCCATGAACAAGCACAACCCATCTAGAATGTCTGGTTAAGACCCGTGTTGTCTGCTCATGAAAATCCTATCTGTCTTAAGCCCCATGTTTTTATCTGATCTTGTCAAAAAAGAACCCCTGAACCTCAAAAGCCAAACAAGTGGCAGAGGAGGAGATCAAAGCCGAAATCTCTGCATTATACATGGCTGCTTGGAAGAACAATTGGGTTATCACCCATGTGCCGGCATCCTTAGTCTTATCTGATTTGTCCAGTTTGATCTGTACTAAAGAGGCTGTTTTGGTGCCTGACAATGGAGCACGATAAAGAGAAAACTTTGCTAGCTGTGCAAACTATATCATCATTCCCTCAAAGTATTTTTTTTGGGAAAAAATTTAGGTGGGAAAAGCAGATCTTTCCATAGCTTCAGTTATATGCTGCAGGCAGGCCCTTGTGTCTTTCTTCTGAGGTTTAAAGAGAAAGCAATCTTAATGTTTAAAAGATCATCTATTTGTGGGGTTTTATTTTTTACCCAGCTAATGGCAGCTGTCAAAGAGATTTGGATCAGAACAACAGATGGAAATGCAACACCAAAGAAGCCCGCATCTATGCCCATGATTCTTCCATGAAAATTTGGATTTTTGGCAACTGGATTCAGTGGGGGGGGGGGGGAAGGACTGAAGGAATCAAACAATTTAAGGCTGGGTTGCCAAAAGCACCCTTGCCTTATTCTTTTCTTTTTTTCTTTTTTCTTTTTTTACTGACAGCTTTCATTCTCTTTGGTGGAATAATATTTGCTTGTGAAGCTTTCTGAAGGAGAAGAGACTTTGAATGGAAAGCTGACAGATGAGGGTTGACTTAGTTCTGAGACAGCCAACAGATGTAGATCAAAGTCTTCTCTTCTACTGTATCCTTACTTTTTCCAGCTGTCTTCAGTCTCTTTTGCTACTCACACTTCCTGTAAAGCTGATAGAAAGAAAAATCAGGAGGAATTCTTTTTAATGTTTTCCCCTGGTTGGGAAGAGTTTGGGGAGGGGGAAGTTTGTTGTAGGGTGGTGGGAAATTGAGTAATTAAAAATAAAAAAGTAGAAGTGGTCACCCATGGCATTCCCAACCATAGAAAGCAAGTTTAAAAAAATACCCATTAAGAGAAGTTTGAGAGGGGATCTCAAACAATCTGGAACTGAAGTAGAAAAATTAGACCCTCTTTCTCAGGGGAATAAAACTTTTCAAACATTACAAAGCACTATTTAAAAAACAACACACACACACACACACACACGAAGAGATATATGTATGAATAGGAAGCAATGAGGATCTACTGAGGAAAAATGCTATCTGAGAAGATATCTTTCTGTGCAATAACCGAATACAGATCTCAGAAGGGGATTTAGGTCAGACAGACTTCATTTGTGTTAACCATGATAACTAGAATCTAAATGGGATGGTTAACAGAGAGAAATTGGGAAACACCCTTGATCTTCAGAAAAACCATCTTGGACTAGCTAATGTAAAGTTCTGGTTAAAGATTGCCTGACCATTTGCACTAGCCCGTCTGTTGTTTTTATGTGAAAGGCTTAGGACTGTATTGACTTTGTAATTAAACTATTTTAACTTCAGGATTTTGTAATCACCATATTTAAACCATCTGTTATATTCAAGGCGTGCCATTCTCCTTTCAAAGATTTTTTTAAAAAAAAGCTTTGTAGGACATTTTAACTTGCAGCTCTGGATAATTGGATAATGCAGAGTATCTCTTCTCAGGAATACAGAATAATGAGGAGTTATTACTAATTAGGACAAGAAAGCAACCCCTACATAGAACAGGCCTCCTTCAAATTATGATTTAGTGCTCGAAATGATCAGCTGGGCTGGCACATGCCATTCAGGATACAAAAACTAATCAATAAGAATATAATCTGAAGAAACATTTTGGGCTTGCCCATATGAACTTGCCCTTTAGAGTCCTTTAGTCCAACAAAACAGAACATAATTAAACACAAAAAAGTATATTTAATTTTTTTTAAATTAAGGCTTGATTCAAACTCAAATTGCAATTGAGCTAAGTCAGGGGTGTCAAACTCACAATGTCATGTGACATGTCACAACATATCGTGACTTTTTTCCATTGCCGGCAATGGGGTGGGCCCGGTTTTGCTATGATGCATCGGCAGTTTGACACTCCTGAGCTAAGTGAAACTTATTTATTGGAGCTGGGCAGCTATAAACAAATATCTCCTTAGGTTGCTTCATGCAGGAGTTGGCAGCTCATAAAACCTGGATCATATAGAACTTCTGGGAGATCTTGGGAGCAGTTCTTGAGAATCTGTTTCCATGATACTGAAGTTTCTTTCTGACTTTGTCAGAGTACAACCAAATTTTCCCTGCTAAAGTGTCCCTCTTTATATTTCACATTAAATACCTAATACAAACTCTTTAAGCCAAGCATGTAGGGAAATACCCATCTACTCCCTTGTATACTTTAACATTTCCAGCAAAGTACAATCTGGCTACACTGAAGTGTAAGTCATACTGTAGAAGTAATGTAGACTGCACTTCAAAGAAGCAGGAGGAGGCAGCAGAAACTATTAGTACTACAGAACTAGGTTTAATGTAGCTTAAAATCCGTGAAAGTGTAACATTAGTATGATTGTTCTCTCTTTATTAATAGTGTGTTACCCTCCTGTCACATTAAAAACTATAATTCAACTTTTCAGTGGATTCTTGGGAAGTGACAGGTGCTGTGGAAAGACAGGTTGTGCCTATTTGCATTTGATCATGGCTTCAGCAGACGTATCTTTGACCTAATGACATCCCCAAGGCACAGGCTAATTTATTTTTATCTTTTGGGGACAAAACAATTAGGACTGGGGAAAAAGGAGGGCCATTGAACTTCTGCATAAATTCTGGAAAATCAGTGAAGAAAATGGATGATTTGCTGTCACAGCTCAGTAGAGAGTTTGGGGAATGCAAAACAGGTGCTCAGGCTGTATGTGATTTATGGGATGGCAATTTGTATAACATTGGAGAATTACACTAGAATACAATATGCCTTGGATGGAGAGTTGTTCTGGTACATTTGTTACATTTAGCCTTGCACGGAAGGAGTTATTGGTGCTGTCGTTGTAAGCCAACAGATATTTACTTCAAAGTAAACCATGACCTGATGACATTTTTAAACTATTAAAATTGTCTAAATGCAACGAGACATGACAGTAAAGAGTCCATAACTTTATTTTAAAAGCCTCAGCTTTGCAAAGTTTTCCACTAATGTTGGCAACAAAAATATTGAAGCCTGCAATAAAGCGTTATTTTAACAAATGCCCTCTGTTATAGCCAATATGCAAGAGTATATCTGTTTTTAAATTAAACATGTTGGGCTCTTTAATGTTTCCTTTCCTCTCCAAATGTCTTTGTCGAGAAGATTGAGAAGAGCTGTTGGGGGGAAATGTACTAGCAACAGTAGGATGCGGAGAATTGGCTGGAGGACATTAAGCAGATGTCAATTGGGCCATTATCACTCTCTCTCCCCCTTTTTTATTTTTTTTTTTAAAAAGAGAGATATTGCCAGCTGTCCTGTGAACTTTTACATTAGTGCTTTAAATCGTCACAGAGCAGAAGCATTAGTTTTCTATTAAGTCTTAGGTCAAAATTCTTCATTGGTGAGAAAAATGGTATGAAGGTGTTCTTTCCAAGACCAATAATACTGTTCTGAAGCTAGTTCATGATGGGGTCTATTGACTAAGGTTCCATAAATGAATTAAAACAATACAGTTTGTTCCAGATTGACTCCTTCCATGCTGGCTACTGGCTTTTCTGTGGCAATTAATATAATGTGTCCTGCCGACTGAAACTTGGCTCAAGAAGCCCCTCTCTTTTCTATTTCCTGGCTAGTCTTCTGAACAAAATTGTTCTTTGGTCCTGACTTCCTGTTCCTAACTCTGGACTGCTGTCAATATGTGGTTGATGGTTTCTCATACATGAAAGACAGTGAGTGTTGGCTTTGTCATCTTTGGCTTGGTGCCTCGTTGGCATCCTGCCATCAGTTTTAAGGGGAAGGAGGAGAGCTAGTGGACAATAAACATGTATGGGGCATAGGTGGGAAATAGGGAGGGGGGGGAATAACAGCTTGACATACACATGGGGTGTAAGAAACCAGCCTGTGCCAGTATTCAAGGCCATGAAGCTTGAGAAGCTTGAGAATTGAATGTGGATTGCTCCAAACATCCCAAGAGTTCTCAAAACCACCATACAGCTCACCATTGGCTGAAGACGAACTGGTCAAGGGGAGAAGGCTGGGATGAATGGGGAAAAATTGTAACCTTTTGCATGGGAACCTTAGTTCTAGCTGGCCTTTACTGCAGCCAGCAATCTTTAGTAAAAGAACCTGTCACTTCAACAAAATGGAGTTGAGGGTCTTTCTTTCCTAGGGACCTTGTTGGGGCAGGTCTGACAGTGAGGCATCTGAGGGTTACCATTATTACAGGCTATAGAATTGTAGAATGGAAAAGATAGAAGAAATCAATGGAGACAATCTAATTTCATCCCTTACCCAGTACAGGAATTCACTCCAACAGCATTCCTGACAGACAGCCATCCAGCTTCTAATTAATCACCAGCAGCAAAGTCTATTACCTCCCAAGGAAGCTATTCCATGGATGATTACCTCTTCCTATTAGGAATCTTTTATCTCTTTATGTCCAACTGAAACCTGGATCCTTACTTATTGTTCCTTGTCTTGTTTTCTGGAACAACTTTAAACAAGTCTGTCTTATGTTCTATGTGCTAATTTGGTGTACTGAAGCTAAGGCATGAGGTTAGAAACTGGGAAACCATGAGTGTAGACACAAAGCCAGCTGGGTGATCTTGGAGCAGTCACTCAGTGTCAGCCCTGAGAAGCAGGCAATGGAAAACCATTCCTGAAATCTTGCCAAGAAAACCACAGGGACTAGTCCAGGCATCAAGAATGATATGAAGGCATAAAAAAAAATCTTCTGATGATTTTATGTGACTTTAGGAACTTGAAGAGAACTGTTATGTATCTTCTGGTGATCCAGTTTAGGATTGCCTTTGCTTTTTTTTTTTTTTTAAATGCAGTTGCAACGCAATGCTGACACACATTCAGTCTGTGATTTACCAAGATCCCCACTCTGTTTTTATGTTTTTAATTTTTTTCTGTCCAGATATGATGACGACGACAATGACAACAATGAAGATTCATTCAGTTGTGACCAACTCTTGGAGATTCGATGGGCCAGATCTCTCCACATCTTCCAATCTTGCACTAGTTCTTAGGTTTGTCTGTATCGAGGTTCATTTTTCTGGTTCCTATCCATAGTTCCAGCTTATCTATTGTACATCCTTTTAAACCTTAATTGTCACCTTTACAATGTTTACTATCTCCTAATTTAATAGAAGAGAATACATATAGTCCAGGATTCAAGTGTAGAGCCCTTGGTGCTCTTTAAACTTGCTTGCTTGCATGTCTGCAGATGTTTCATTACCCAAGTAGATACCATCATCAGCAGGAGTCATGCACAACAAACAGTGTAAGGACTGTAGCAGCCATTATGTAGAATAGACAGGCAGAAGACGAACAGAGTGCATCCATGAACACTAACTAGCAATAAGAAGATATGATAAAAGTAAATCACAGCACATGGACAGACTCAACTATAATTTCAACTAACAAACTGTAAAACTGTAAGCATTCTAGGCTAAATCCCAAAATCCTTTGGAATTCCTGGAAGTTTGGCACTCAGACAAATCAGTCATCAGTAGACACCATATTGAAATGGTGAATAGAAATAAATCAGATTTACACATTATTCAAAAGAGACAATAAAATGCTATCTAGGGAATTCTGGGACTTGAAGTCCACATATCTTAAAGTTGCTAAAGTTGAGAAACACTAAAGCTAAATCATATTATTCCAAAGCAGTGGTTCTTAACAATTTCCTCTCAGGACCTCTTTACTTTCTTAAATCGGATTGGGGAATCCCAAGAGCTAGAGTATATCTATCCATATTTACTGAGAAATTAAAACTGAGAAATTTAAAAAAAAATTAGTTGACTTCCTAGACCCTCTCAAAGGGTCTTGTCCAGGTGTCCCCAGATCATACTTTAAGAACCATTACTCTAAAACACAGCAGCTCCCTTTTTAGGAATTAGAAGTCATAGGCTAGCTTAGTGATGAAGCTAGTAAAGCAATGCCTTGAGCACCCTCTAGTGACTGAAAAGCAAGCCACCCATCTGCCTGGAAATTCTTAGAATGGCCTATTATTGTTTCTCTTGACAAAAAAAACACCAGAGGAAGAGACATATTGCTTATTGCTTTGACAGACTAGCTGACAATAAATATTCTTCTCTTTTGAGATTGCCAAGTTCTGGCTGATTCAAAGCATTGGGGAGGTCAAGAGCAGCAGAAGCAGGACTTTGCAAACCTGCAATAGGACCCAAAGATCAAATAAAACATTTGAATGTACTCCTCTGGTTGCATTTATCTGTCTCTCTAAGCCAAGGTTAACTTAACCATGGTTGTGGTTAAATTACAATTGCCTGGATTTGCAAAACTTGCTAATGTATCATCATTGATATAAATGTTCTGAAAGCAGTTTCTAAAAAAACATGAACCTACCGGTACTTTTCATTGTTCTAACACCAATACTCAGGTGATTCAAAACGTAGAATAGTTGTCAAAAGCACAGTACACAGGAGTTTAGCACAATATGCAAATATGGTGCCACAGCAATTTTTGACTGCTTTCCAAGCTTTCTGTTAAAGGAACTGTGTTCACCAAAAAGCAACATTGTTCCAAATCCCCCCCCCCAAAAAAAATTCTCAAAAATCTAAACACACTTTTAACTGAACCCAGACTATTCCAACAAAATGTAGTCAGGTAGTGTCTTTGATTCTGCATACTGAATTGCCTACAGCAGAATTGGAGAATTATGTTATTCTGTAAAGCCTTTCACCTTTTGAGAGGAAACAGCTGGCTGGTTTTATCTGGGCTCAGAGTGTAAACAACAACAGGCCTATTTAAGATTCAGATGGAAGATCAATAGAAAATGCCAAATGGCTAAACTAGGAAATTAAAAAGAAACAACTGAAAAAAGGCAATGGGGTAACCACTAATGTACCATATCCCCAAATCCTGCATGGATGAGGTCTCATGCATTGAGCTCAACTTTAAAGACACTTTATTGTTTTAGCCCCCATCATCATTCAGGGTTATTTAAACAAGCAAAAAAGGAAAGCCCATCGTTGTGCCACAAGATGGCAGCACTACCTCAGTGTAAAATTCATAAGTCCACCTTTCTCTTTGGCACCCTGAAATTAGGTTTTTCCCTTTGGGAATGCTTGTGTGAACGAAGAATGATTGCCGTTTGTTGTATTGAGTTATATGCACGCTTATTTTCAGCTCAGTTATTATCCACACTGTAGTTATATTCAGGTTAGATAGGTTAGATTAAGTGCAATGTGGTTTATAGGAGGCTTCCTTTGAAAAGTGTTCAGAAATTCAAGTTGGTACAAAAAGTTTGTACCAAAGTGGATATAAGAAAATGTGATAAACAATAGTCTTATTTTAAAAAATGGCACTGTTCTGCTCCCACTGAATGTTAATTACATGAGGGCTCTAATTGGTTTAAGAATAGGATATACACGGAGCTCTCTCTTCCCCAGCAATAAATATGTCTGCAAATTATTACTATCTTCAGACATCCTGTTCTGTCTTTTTCACCAACAATAGTGACATAATTCATCTGGAGGAAAGATAGTATTCCAATACTAATTTTCCCCATTCCCTAAATAAGTGCACAACCTTGAATAAACTCTGCATTATCTCTATTTTAGGGGAGAAAACTGCTTTCCTGTGTACTTGCAACATGGACTTTTGGCTATTGCAATCTTTTTTTTTTTAAAGGAAATCTAAAATACCAGCCTCAGTAGAGAATAAAGTAAAACCAGAACACTTTGGTCTTTATGGGGACAGAAATGTGACCTAGTACATATTAGACTCCAGCTAAAACAGATTACAAGCACAAAGCAACCTATATAAATGCCAGCAATTTTTAAAAAAAGAAAATAAATGGGGGGGGGGGTAACAAAACTTCATAATGTAGCATACATATTCTTCTGCTCTGATTTCTGAAAGGCTGAGATGGACTGTATACACTGTTCTGAAAGGTAGATTCTTCCTGCCACATTAATGAATGTCAGGACCTGGAGAGCTCCTGAAGCTAATGCATTGTACTGTATACACCATCTAAAGTACAATGGTTCCTGAATTCAATTCCTGGAATCCAATGGAAAAGATCTGTGGCTCTGTACATCTGAATAGCGACAGTAGTAGCACTTACACTTATATACCAGTTCATAGTGCTGGTATATAGCCCTCTCTAAGCGGTTTACAAATGTCAGCATATTGCCCACTACAATTTGGGTCCTTATTTTATTGACTTTGGAGGGTTGGAAGGCTGAGTCAACCTTGATCGAACTCCTGGCAGTCAGCAGAGTTGGCCTGTAATACTGCATTCTAACTACTGTGCCACCACAGCACACCACACCACCATCCTATAGAGCAGACATGTCAAACACAAAGCCCGGGGGCCGGATGCGGCCCGCGAAGTGGTTTCATGTGGCCCGCAAAGCCATCCTGGAAATAGTGAGGGAACAGCCCCCGCTGCCTTGGCCCTGGCCCTGGCCCTGGCCGGCAGGGAGCCGATGTACAATTTTCTGGTGGCCATCAATGCATTCAGTCTTAGGTCCACAAGGCCATCTGGAAACAGTGAGGAACCAGCCCCTGCCATGTCGGCCCCGCCCCCTGGGTGCATGCTGCGGAGGTGTCACCCTTTGTGAGGAATGAAAAAATGCACCATGCCTTGGCGCTTGCCCTGGTCCCACCCCCTTCTGCCAGAGACCCTCAGATCTGTCCCACTCCTGCCCAGGCCCCCACAGGCACCCTTGACACGAACGATGTAGAGCTGGCCATGCCCACCCAGTAGGCCACATCCACCCTGGCCATAACCACCCGGCCCCCCAAGGGCAACCGCAATGCTGATGTGGCCCTCAATGAAATTGAGTTTGACACCCCTGCTATAGAGAATGAAACTGGCCATGTATTGTTTCTTAGCAGTCGGTACAGATAGTCCTTGATTTATGGCCACAATTTGGGACCAAAATTTCAATTGCTAAGTGATATGGTTATTAAGTGAACATGACCAGATTCGATTTTACAATTATTTTTACCATGGTCATTAAGCAAATCCAGTTTCCCCCTATTGTGTTTATCAGAAGTTAGCTGAGAAGGTGGCAAATTGTGATAACGAGACTGCAGGAGGCTGCAATTGTTGAATATGCGAGCTGGTTGCCAAGCGCCCAAATTTGCAATCACATGACTGTGGGGATGATGCAGTGGTCATAACTCTGAGGGCAGGTCATAAGTCACTTTTCCAAGGCTGTGATAACTGTGAAACATTGTTAAACGTACAGTCGTAAATCGAGGACTACTTGTAGGGATGAAAACATTTCCCTGATATAGGAATTTACAGTGCTTCTGGAAAATAAAACACATGATCTTTACTTATTCCCCTGACACTTAGAATTACTATGCCTTGATATATGGTACCAAATGGCTGGGTATTTCAGAAGGGCACTTCATGTCAATCAAGAGCCGACTGAAGCATTCCTTTGAAGCGCTTTGAGGAAGATAATTGCTCCTACTTCTAAGCAGTAGAACTGAGCAGCTGCCCTGTTTCATTTTGCTTGGGAAAAATGGCTCCTGTCCATGTACAGACTCTACTTTTCTAGAAGGGAGGCAGCCACTTAAGGTAGATTGGCTCACCCCCGTGCTTCTCACAATATCTGCAGCATGAAGCACTGTCTAAACCAGGCATGTTCAACCCGCAGCCCACGGGCTGCATGTGGCCCCGGACAGCTAGTAATGTGGTCCCTTACGATCGCAAACTTTTAACATTATGTGATTTTTTTAGCCATATTTATATACGTTAACTATATTATATATTGACGATATTGTATGTGGCCCAAGACAATTCCTCTTTACTCAATGTGGCCCAGGCAATCCAAAAAGTTAGACACCCACAGTTAAATGCAGACCCCATTTTTTTCACACAGCACTATTTTTTATTTAGTTATAGGGCTACACCAGGGATAGGCAACCTTGGCTCTTTTATGACTCATGGACTTCAACTCCCAGAATTCCTGAGCCAGCATGGCTCAGCTTGGAAACCTCTCCCTTTCCCCTCAGCATGGCTGGCTCAGGAATTCTGGGAGTTGAAGTCCATGAGTCATAAAAGAACCAAAGTTGCCTATACAAATCTTTGGAAAGCAATATTTTGAAACAGACTGGAATCTGCATTAAGTCCCTATTTTGGAATCATAAAAGCAGCCACGTCTTTCACAAAACTTGTGTCTCCTGGCTGCTTAAGAAGTTGTGTTCACACTCATTGTGTCTACACCATATATGTGCCTTTGCTTGACTATGAAAAAAAAATGAGTACAAGTAGTTGTGCAAGCATTTGTGTGGTGATAAGGAATGAGAAGCTGCATCTGCCTTATCTTTTTAAGAGGAGCTTAAGTGCTTCATTCTAAAGATTTGCACATCCTTACAAGATTGTGTCACAAATCCAGGAGTTGCTCTACTGCCTGCACTATAGGATGCCCACCAAGTAGCAGTTGCATTTGGTAAACAGAGTTCCTTAAACAAAACAGATCAGTTCATCTGTTTATTTTGGTTCAGAGAGCTTTTTCAACCATCCATACTGCTGTTATTTTGTTATAAGCTGCAGTGGTAGAATTTTTCCTCTTTGTGATATTATTACATCAATACATTTGATTGGCTGAATTGTTCTGCTAGCTAACGTGACTATGCGATTCCTAATAGGTTAAGATCATATAGCTGTTTAGTGTGCTAATATGAACAGATAACAAAATGTTTAATATGGCCCACAATATTTGTCCACTCAAAATGTATTTTCAACCTTTCTGGTTCCCCACTTGCATTCCCCACCCCTTGGGATCATGCCAGTGTTTGGCAGGCCCATTTTAGCCAGTTCATAGACTTAATTCAGTGTTGCATTTCTTCCTTCCTTCCTTAAACTGCTGTGACTTTCTGTTGCACCTTGTTGAACAGGTAGCTCCGCTCATGGCCAGGTGGTTAATATTTCAGTGACAAGTTGTGATTTGTAATATAGATGCACATTTTCTCCTACAAGTATCTGGTGTGCAAGTACGCTTTCTCCTAGAAGTACACGGGCGCTCTTTAATTATGGAATTATATAGGGACAAACAGACATTCAGACATGGGTTATTTTTTCCCCCCATTCCTAACACTATTTGCCTAAATACAAAATGAACCTTAAATGATACTATTTTTCCCCTAAAATTGTATCCACAGGTTGATTCTGCCCAGAATGACAGTTCTCATCACACAATAAGGATGTTGGAAACTGCAATCTGGAGCATATCAAGAGCTCCAGCTTTAACCCACCAATAGCTATAATGAGGAAGAGTTAAAAGAATGCAAGGACATCCAAAGTTCTGCAGATTAAGAAGGGGCGAGTTGAGATCTATTTTATTTATTTATTAAATGTATATGGCTGTCCATCTCACTATCCAAAGGAACCCTGGGTAGTTAATACAGGATCATAATCAGCCCTCAACATCTTGGTCCTCTTCAAATTATAATTTTATTATGCCACTAACACTTTAATTCAACTATTGTTGTTAGTTGCAAAGTCGTGTCCGACCCATCGCGACCCCATGGACAACGTTCCTCCAGGCCTTCCTGTCCTCTACTATCTTCTGGAGTCCATTTAAGCTCACGCCTACTGCTTCAGTGACTCCATCCAGCCACCTCATTCTCTGTCGTCCCCTTCTTCTATTGCCCTCAATCTTTCCCAGCATTAGGCTCTTCTCCAGTGAGTCCTTCCTTCTCATTAGGTGGCCAAAGTACTTGAGTTTCAACTTCAGGATATGGCCTTCTAAGGAGCAGTCAGGGTTGATCTCCTCTAGGACTGACCGATTTGGCCACCTTGCAGTCCAGGGGACTCGCAGGAGTCTTCTCCAGCACCATTGTTCAAAGGCCTCAATTCTTTTGCCCTCAGCATTTCTTATGATCCAACTTTCACAGCCATACATTGCAACTGGGAAAACCATGGTCTTGACTATACGTACTTTTGTTGGCAGGGTGATGTCTCTTCTTTTTAGTATGCTGTTAATTCAACTATTAAATAGTAATTTCGGGGGCGACGCAGTGGCTCAATGGTTAAGACACTCAGCTTGTTGGCTGGAAAGCTGGCAACCCAGGTTTGAGACCTAAGCACCACATGATGGGGTGAACTCCCGTCCTCACCCCGGCTCCTGTCAACCTAGCAGTTTGAAAGCATGCAAATGTGAGTAGGTAAATCGGTATCACTATGGTGGGAAGGTGATGTCATGCTGGCCACGTGACTGTGGAAATGTCTTCAGACCGCACTGGATCAATGGCCTTGAAATGGAGATGAGCAACGCCCCAGTGGAGTAAAATCCGCAGGGATACCTATTATTTTAATAGGGGGTGTTCACATTAATTCCATTTAATAACAAGTGCATCAAAACTATTTTATGTATTTTTTCCGTAAGCCACACAATGGTCAGCTGTTTGCACATATGGACATGCAGAACATGTATGGTAATCTGACCCATGTAAAAATTGTCCTACACATTGGTTCTTGGAATATAAATTAGGGACTGCCTGTGATTTAATTTAAATCAAAATAAAACTAATGTAATTTTCTCTTGGCTTCTCCACTTTTTTGTTCTCACTCCATCTACTCTTGAGAGCGTTTGCCCTGCATGCCTTTCCAGAATTGTGCGCAGTCCCTGAAATATATGAAGCCTTTTTTTCCTTGAAAGTAGCTAACACATATATCCAAAAGATTAAGCAAAAGCACTTAAACTTATCAACTGCTGCATAGTGCTTTACAGCACTCTGTGAGTGGTTTACAATGTCAGCATATTGCCTCCTTGTGGGAGCAGCCTGGCTCCTCATTTTACTGATCTTGGCCTCAAGCCCATCAGGATCAAACTCCAGACTGTGGGCAGAGTTTACCTGCCATATTGCATTCTAACCGCTGTGCCACCAGGCCTCTTAAAGCTCTTTCACGGTCTTTGCATATGGGATGTGCAGCACAGGAAGCCAATTTCAAGCAAGAGAAGAGTTAGGGGAAAGAGAAGAGTCAGAAGAAACTCTACGTGTCTTTATATGGCCTGATCTTTCGATACCTGGTTGTGTATGGAGGAGGCCCCAAACCACTGGTGTGCTCCATTATACAATGGCCCCGGAAACTTGGCACTTCCTGCTCCCTCTTCGATCTTTAATTGGCCCTGCTAATAAAAACTGTGGGACCAGTTAGATCATCCAGTTCAGCTGCTTTAAAAGCAAATGCTTGGACATCCCAAAAGGGAGTGGAACACAAAGAGCTGTTAATAGCTTTTATCTTCATCCTTTCCCAGGTTACTCATGATCACCTGCTAGATCCCCCTGCTAACTTTATTTGATCATGGAACCAATTGGGTCATTTCAAATGGTCTCACCAAGAGAGGGAGCGGGAGTGAATTATGGTCCTTTGAGCCATAGGTATGTAAGCTTGGGACAGAAACAATTTTGACATTCCCATCCTGGAATCTTGCCCTTAGCAAACACATCTGATGATCATACATGGTCTTTTGGCAGACTCTCCTTGTGACCAGCTGTCAGGGATGGCCTTGCGCCTACTAAGATGAGGGCCTGCCAGATTCAACAGGACATTCAGTAGATACCAAGCAAAAGTTGCCCAGGCTCAGCCTTGTCTTATTTAAATTAGAGATTATACCATGATATTTATCTCCATCTTAATATGGCTTCTTTTGAAAAGAATTAACACTTAGTTTGCGCTAGGTACTATATGATGCATACATTAGTGGAAAAGAACAGCTGAGAGAAATGAGATCTTGTCAGTGAATGGAGGAGAAATAATGCATACCAAAACAACAATTTGAATATACCTGGAATAGTAGAAAGCAAACAGTCTTTATGGAGATACTATCCTTGAATACTTTTAAATTTCCCACGGTATACTACACTGATGTTAAATGTACAATATATTTACACAGTGCTATACAGGTAGTCCTTCACTTACCACAGTTCATTTAGTGACCGTTCAAAGTTACAACAGCACTGAAAAAAAATGACTTATGGCCGTTTTTCTCAGATACAACCTTTCCAGCATTCCCACGATCACGTGATCAAAATTCAGATGCTTGGCAACTGGTTCATATTTATGACGGTTGCTGTGCCCCAAGATCACGTGATCACCTTTTGCGACCTCCTGACAAGCAAAATCAATGGGGAAGTCAGATTCACTTAACAACCGGGTTACTAACTTATCAATGGCAGTGATTCACTTAACAGCTATGGCAAGAAAGTTTGTAAAATGGGGCAAAATTCACTTAAATGTCTCACTGAACCCCAGAAATTTGGGGCTCCGTTGCGGTCATAAGTCCAGGACTACCTGTGTAGTACATGAGGTTTGGGTTAAAGGGCTAAAATGTTTCTAGAAACGTCAATTTCCTGCAATTAAAAATTGGATATGAGATGTTATATTCAGCCAGTCTTTCCCAGCAAGATGCCCTCTAGAGCAGTGGTGGCGAACCTATGGCACGGGTGCCAGAGGCGGCACTCAGAGCCCTCTCTGTGGGCACGCGCGCCGTCGCCCCAGTCCTAGGCCTTCAGCTGGGTTTTATAAAACCTTTTTGCTTTAGGCCTCCACCGCCGTGTGCAAAAAAAAAAAAAAAAGGTTCAATCAGTCAATTTCAACTTCTCCCGGGAAAAAAAAGATCTTGCAAAGTTGGAATTGATTGATTGAACTTTTTAGTCCCACCCAGTCTGCCGTTACCACCGCAGCCACGCCCACCCAATTGGCCATGCCCACCCAATTGGCCATACCCAGCCAATGGGCCACACCCACCCGGCACCCGACAATGCATAAGTGGGTTTTGGGTTGTAGTTTGGGCACTCGGTCTCTAAAAGGTTCGCCATCACTGCTCTAGAGCATGGGTGTCATACTGGCTGCATCACGTGATGTGTCGCGACATATCGTGACTTTTTTTGCATTGCTGGAGCTGGGATGGGTGTGGCCTCCATATGATGCAGTTTGACACCCCTGATCTAGAGCATCAACTCTCAACCCCTTCCCTTAGAACAGGAATAGGCAACCTTGGCTCTTTTATGACTTGTGGACTTCAACTCCCAGAATTCCTGAGCCAGCATGGCAGCCTACCTCTGCCTTAGAACCTTATTTAAGGATAAAAGAGAATGGGGTCTACTATAATCCTTTGTAAGTGATAAGCAAAACGAAGTCTCTGTATTGGTTCCTGCTAAAATCATTTGCCTGTTTCCCTTTAATATCCCTTCCCTATCTATGATTGAGATTCTGGTAATTCTGATCTTCCTGGATATCCCCAACAGTGGAATCTGTGTGCTTAATACAGTGTGTCCTATCTTTTGGCATTTGTACTTTGTAAGGAAATTTTTAAAAAAAAAAGAAAAGAAAGAAAAAAGAAAAAACAGACATGGCTAACCTACGATATATTGAATAGTAATTGAATGTGTTGAATTGAATCAGTTCCAAAATGGAAATGGATGTTAAGATTTAGAGTGCCAAAAATGCAGACAGATTTCCCAGATATTTACCATTGATGAGAGAAATGCCAGCAATGTCTGTAGGGGGGGGGGCTTCACACACAGAATTAGTGACCTGTTGCATATTTCAGGTTAAGAACCCCACACTTGTGGAATTCTAGGCCTCTGCCATCCTCAAGGCCTATAAAATGATGGACAGGGTACTCTTTTTGCCAATAGGATTTTCATGGTGATGCTTACTCTTTGCCTGTCCAAAACATTCAAGATTTAGAGAGCAAGGAAATAACCAATGTAAGGAAATAACCAATCTAAGCCAGATGGGTTTCATCAATATTGTAAATTGTTATCAGAAGCTATATTAAACTTCTCCAAGCATATCACTGGAGTCAATATGGGTCAAAAACCCTTTCCTTTTAGGCTCCACTGTACTCCAGAATCATCCTATTGAGAAATTCAGTTTTTAAATTACACTTTAAAAATTGCTTTGTTTTGTATGTGTGTATATAACAATACTTATCCAAATAGCCATAGCAGTGCAATGTGTGATTTTGTCTGGGCACATGTGCTCTTTTCTTTTTAATTTTTCTTTTTCTCCTTTTAACTACACAAACCACTCAGAGCCATTTGGGAATTGGGAAGCCTTCCAAATCCAATAAAATTAAAAAGGAAATGAATGAATACAATATTAAGCCTTCAATAGAGTGAATTTTGCAAAATCTTTCTCTCCTTCACACACATGTGCATACACACACACCCAAATTACTCAAAACCTACAACTTAAAATAAATCTTAAAAATTCTCATCCCCTTCGCATATCAGTGCATTGTCTGCATGCAAACTCTGATCCTTCATGGAAAAAAATAAGAAAGAACACAGGGGAAATAGAACTCTGGCCCCCAAAAAAGATTTTGCTTGTTGATCATACCAGAGCATCAATTGTAAAATTTCATGCAGTGGAATTTTGGAAATTAAATGCTAAAGTGAGAAAATGGTGCAGGACTTAATAAAAACAGGCACATATGGGAGAATCCATAGACAACAGATGAATGTAAAACATCTGCATACTGCCAGACATTTTCATAAGGAAGCTGTGGAATGGAATTTCTCCCAGAAGAGGATGTATTAATTTCATAACCATCCTCTGAAGGATTTGTCTTATTCCCTGACATGGGAAGTCTTTGCCTGAGATGTGCTTGCAAGTACTTTTCTATCTAGGATTTGGATGTCATAGTTTGACATATAACTCTGAGGTTGTTCTGAGTTCTCGCATCCATGCTTTTTAAGATCTGCCAAAATATGAGAGATGCTTAGGTGTTTTCATCTGGCTAGTCAGATTCCAATTAAAATAAAGCAATTTGTTCACCTTGTTGCATTTTGTTCAAATTATATCAGTATTATCTGTAACGTAATATTTAAAAAATTACATTGCATCAAGGGCTTCATATTTATTTTTTCAGTGGTTCACTGGGTTATCATAATGTATATAGAGTTTAGTAAACGTGTAAAAAAGTAGCACTTCAGCCTACTTGAAAGAGTAGAAGTTATCTAAGATAAAGAAGGTATCATTCAACCTGACCTTACAAAGTCCAGATTTTGAGCAACATTTAAATTCTTCAACTGAAATGTATTGGTGTTTTTTTTTAAAAAAAAATAATTTTAATTGTTTCATGCAGAATATTGTTATTGTTGGTAAAGGCTGTTTGGATGAATTGTTCTATGTTCACTTATTTGGGTCACAGAAGTGATTCTACTAATTTCTTCCCCAATTTCAGGGATTAAAATGAACTAGAAGGGTTTGGAACTGGAAGAACAGAAATACATTTGAGTACAAAGTCAATATACAAATGAATGAAGCTACAGTTATGTGTGACTAAAAAAAAGCATGAAGAATTGGTTTGATAAAAAAAAGTAGCAGTGTCAGAGAACTAGGCAAGCGATAATAAAGAGACCAGTGTGAGCTGTAATAAACCTTCTACAACTTGTGGTTCCTGACATTTTCCCCAACTGTCTTGGAGTCTAACTCCATGCCTGGAAGGAAAACAGGAATGCTGGGAAGACTGGCCAAGTTCCAAGAAGCTGGGGATGCAATGCATTGTTCCGTCAATGTTTGTCCTAGTTAATAGATGTAGATGTTAGAAATCTGCTTGAAGGAAGTATCACAGAACGGATGATGATCTAGAGGGAATTTGAAGAAGCTTTGTGGTTATGGAATGGATACATGATGTGTAAGAGAGGAACCAAGCAGAAAGTAATATTGGGATAAAACTGGAAAATATATTTGTTATCAGTCTTTTGATTGCATACAAATCAGTAACACTGATTAATTGGGACTGAGCTTTATTGGAAGAAGGGGATAAGGAGATAAAGCAAATGAAAGTATGTAAAACCCAGAGAATTAAGGGAATCAAAACTGATCAGGAGTAGAAGTGTCTAAGTTGTATCCTCCGGGGGCGTTGAACACAAACTTTGATGGTTTTCAATGGCCATGTGTTCAATACCTCGGGAAAGCACCAGATTGGAAAAAATGGCTTAGACCTGACAACACCTATATAGTTTATAAGGTCTCTTGTAGCATTAGGAAATAGGAAGGAAAGCAACCAAGAAGACCTCCTCTCACTTTGGGGGGGGGGGCAATGTCAGCTATATGGATTTGAACAATCAATCAATTAATGGGTAGGTTTTTAACAGCCAGGTTTGTTTTTCTCTGTTTTTCTTCTTTGCACACATATTTATAGAATACATACACCCTACTTGTGTTTTCTTATAATAAAGAGTGAATTGCAGCATTAAGTTTATCTCAGTAACAGACTGAAAATATAAAGGCCCTGCCTTCCTTTGAATAGCAGTATCACTGTAATAAGTCTTTCTTCCTCTGAAACCCATAAAAGAAAATTATGTACTTAGAACGTGCAAAGAGATTCTCCCCCTCCCCTTTGGGCATGACACCCTCATTTTTGTTTTGATAATGATAGTTGTATATAACACAAATGCCTTTGTCTGGGTTATCTCTCTTGTCACAAAAACCCTAGTAATTAATTAAGTGAAGAAGCTGTCAATTAAACACAGATCCTAATCTGGACATTAAAATCTCTCTTAAGGAGGGCAATGTTAGAATATATTTTTACAGCAGCACTGAGCTTGCTTTCATTCAATTGGTTTCCTAAACAATTGAATGCTTCAGATAGTAAATGCCATCCAAGCTTCTGTGAGTTAAGCTTGCTATAGATACAGATCCTGAAAAGAATGCTTGGAGAATAAAACGCCCATTGTGTAAGTCAGGCTTAATGGGTTTTTTAAAAAAAATCACAGTACACCATTAATTAATGTCAGTATTTATACTGAAAAGATTGTCAAGGACAATAAAGGAAATGATTTTAAGTGTCCTTGGAAACTAGAATGCAGTTGTAATTTTAGTTTTACTTTTATTAAGTGTAGTTTAAAGGTCAGTTTTATTGAAGTGTGAAGATTTGAGCATTATTGATATAGAGTCTTTATATATATGTCATCTTTAGTTGAAGAGAAAAAAAATGTATTTACACTCCAAGACCAAGTCACAGAATTTAAAATACAGCACACCATTTAATACATCCATAAGTAATAGTAGGTGCATGTTGTATATAAAAGTTAACATTTCATTGAAGGCACCAAACAGTTTCTAAAAGCTAAGGCTATAAATAAAAATGTTGTTACTGCCTTAGCAAAATATGGTAATCTGCTCATCATGAGTGATGGACTCGAGAGTGGGTATGTTAATTCTGATCCCCAGTGTGAGTATACAGTGGGCTTTTTCACACAAAGGATATATAAAACACTCAGTTTCTATGTTTGAGAAAATACATACTGTCTTCATATGGAAGGTTGGCAGATCGACCAATTATCATCCTACTGAGGAGAGCATCTATCAGGGCTAGGGAAAAGACCCGTCTATGTGGGGTCCACAGAACTGAACCGTATAGGAATAATTGGGGAATGTCCAGGGGAAGAGAGAAATTTGTCTGAAGGAGAGATGGAATATTTTGGCTCTGTCTATCTGAATGTCTAATAAATCCATATCCTCTGATAAAGATTTTTTTTTTTTAGACTAAAGCAAGCAGGGCTGGCTTTGCCCGTCCACACTGTCTCAGATATTGATCTATTTGTTTTTTCAGAATTGATTGAAGTACATCATACAGAATGAAATGTACCAATGAAGTTCCTCAAATTATTTGATTTATTCAGAATAAACTCCTGCCTGAGCCTCAAATGAGATGCAACGTATATATAGAAGTTGAGTATGGGATAAGTATTATTGATTTTAAGAATTTTGTTTGAATTCATTCAGAATAGAATAGAGCTGAAGGGACGTGGGAGGTCTTCTAGTACAGCTTCTGGGGTATTGGCTACTCCTGCCAGTTTGGTGTCATCTGCAAATTTGATGAGTTCCCCTTCTATTCCCTCATCTAAGTCATTTATGAAGATATTGAAGAGTACTGGCCTAAGACGGAGCCTTGTGGTACCCCACTGCTTACTTCTCTCCATGTGGATGTAGTACCATTGAGGACTACTCGTTGAGTACAGTTTGTCAGCCAGCTCCAGATCCATCTGGTGGTGATGTTGTCTATCCCCCCCTTTTTGTAGCTTACTAAGCAGCAGATTGTGGTCTACTTTGTCAAATGCTGGGTTCTAATTATAACTTTGTTTGCTTCTAGTTGTTCGCAAATCTGTTTTTTTTATTATCTTTTCCAGGATCTTCCCAGGTATTGATGTTAGGCTGATTCGTCTGTAGTTTCCTGGGGTTCAAGGATTGAGAAGTTTGTTGTTGTTTTTTAAATACACATTTGAGATCCATATAACAGCCACGGAGAAGAGATTATTGGTTAAATGTGCCCTCTTATTTGCCAGCATTACCCCATTACATTAACATACATTACATATTCTTTATGAAACCATGGTTTAGATCAGGGGTCCCGAACCCTCAGTCCGTGGACCAGTACTGAGCCGTGGCATGCCAGCAACCAGGCCACACAAACAAGCAAAGCCCCATCTGCGGGATGCAAGCAGCACACAAAATCAGACCCCCTCCAGTCCGTGGAAAAACCTCTCTCCATGTAACAGGTCCCTGGTGCCCAAAAGGTTGGGAACCTCTGGTTTAGATGTCCTAACTGGTTGATGTAGTTGGTAGAGCTGCAGATAGGATATAATTTTGGGTAACATTAGTAACACTTTGAAAGTCAGTCTTCCTAGTCTTACGTTAGAGCTATTCAAAGTCAATAGAGCCTGTAGTTCGGAGGAGCATTTGGAGAGGGAAACGGTTAGAGACTGGGCAGAGGGACAGCAATGACCTTAGAAGTTAGAGCTAATCAAACATTTCTGCCCTGCTTTCGGGTGTTTTGCATCATCTTGCTGAGAGAGAGGTATGAGACGCCATTGGGGTATTCTGTACCTGATTCTGCATTTGGGGGCAACCAAGAGTACACCGCTGTTGTTTGTGATTTAACCGCTTGGCCTTCTCCAGTTTTAGTAGAAAAGGGGTTTGGGGGGGGTTGCTCTTCTGCCTAAAAATGAACAAGTCACCCTTCTTCAGAGGCTGGAGAAGCGAAAGCACATTTTGCAGAACATTTATAGAAAAGTTAATACCAGCCTATGAAAGCAGCACCAGTGAACTTACCGTAATTTAGATTAGTTTTAATTAATAATATGCTACATTATTAAAGACATACTTAGTTTAAATAGAAATATAGAGCACTCCCTAAGGCCTTTACCCCCTGGGAGCAAGACATTTCCTCTGGCTTTGTCCTTTGAGTAAAATGTTGCCTTTCTCAACACCACTGCCAGGTACAACATTTCATTCTCTCTTGTTTTTACTTTGGCCTAGTGATGCTCAGTCATGCATTCAAGAAAGCCAGGAAGAGATTCTTTCTTTTTGTTTATCCAACACAGCATTTTGCGGGCTGCCCCAGAGTAATGGTGTGCTGCCATTTGGAAAATAGCTTATATTTACCAAAAAAAATGCAAAGAGCTGTAAAAAGGGGCGGAGGTCAGTTTAAATAAACAATTTGGGGTGTCCCATATTTGGAATAATACTCTGTCATTCACACACTGTGGTAGCAGGGACTCAGTTCTCCATCTCTAACAAAACTCTTTCCAGAAGTCTCAATTTGGGGGCCCTGCAAGCTTCCCTCACTGGTAAATGTTGCATTGAACATGCAAGAAGCAATAATCAAGATTATATTACAGATAGTCTTCAACTTACAACAGTTCATCTATAACCAAGATTATATTACAGATAGTCCTCGACTTACAACAGTTCATTTAGTGACCGTTTGAAGTTACTGTACAACGGCACTGGAAAAAGTTATTTATGGCCATTTTTGACACTTATGATCATGGCAGCATCCCCATGGCCATGTGATCAAAGTTCACATGCTTTGAAAACCGACTCATATTTATGATGGTTACAGTGTTCTGGGATCATGTGATCCCCTTTTGCAAACGTCTGACAAGCAAAGTCAATGGGGAAGCCAGATTCACTTTACGACTGGATTAACTTAACAACTGCAGTGATTAACTTAACAACTGTGGCAAGAAAGGTCGCAAAATGGTCAAAACTCACTTAACAAATATCTCATTTTACAACAGAAATTTGGGGCTCAATTGTGGTCGTAAGAAAATAAATGCAGCATAGACCCTACAAATTTTAAACAATTAAAAAAAAGTCAAAGTGGTTACATTCTTTTTTTTTTTGCCAGGAGACTTCCAAAACTACAATACCCAAGATTCTTTGGCACAATGATAGCTAGTCATTGTTGCTTGCTACTTTTTGCAGGGGTGGGGGTGAGGTGGAATGCCTTTGAGGGAGTTTTGACTCCTAGCAAGTGTCTGGACAAACCCCAGCAGTTTTCTTGACAAAACTTTCAGAAGTAATTTGCCCTCATCTCCTTCCTAAGACTGAGAGAGGGTAACTAGTCCAAGGTCACCCAGCTGGCTTTGTGCCTATGATTGGACTAGAACTCCCAGTTTTCTGGTTTCTAGCCTGGTTCCTTAACCACTAGACCAAGCATTACAGGTAGTTAATTTCAAGAAGAGCCTAAACCAGGGGTGTCAAACTGCTGGCCCATGGGCCGGTTGCATCATGCAGAGGCTGCGCCCACCCTAGCTCCGGCAATGCGAAAAAAGTCACGATACGTCGTGACACATCACGTGACGTGGCGAGTTTGACACCGGTGGCCTAGACAGTTACCTCTTGAGGATGGTTTAATAGGTTTTCATGCACATTGCAAAAGGTTAAAATAGGTGATCTCTTGTGGTCTCTTCTAGCTTCACAATTCTGTTATTCTTTAAACTTTACAATAGCCTTTGTCTGCATTTTGACTGAAATTTACCAGCTTTTAAAAAGCGTTCTGAGAAAGATTACCACTAGAAACACAATCAGCATGCTTCTGCTGATTTTATAGTGCTGAACATGATACGTAAAACTGTAAAGAAGTAATGCTTTGCATAGTAATTTCACTGAGACTGGCTTAGGGTTTAGCACTACACTCTTCTGATGTTGACAGATTGCATCCATTCTCCTTTAATTAACATAAAATATGTAAACCATCTAACACATAGAACATGGTATTTTAAGGGATTAAGAAACTGAAAACAGCTCTTTGCAAATGCTCATTATATCACATTTTGAGCTTAATGAAAATCTCATTAGGCTACAGACCTAGACACCAAAAATATAGAACCAAAAAAAACACCCAATTATGTGTGCTGTTCTAGATGTTTACATAACATGCAAATCATACACCCTTGAACTGGTGGGACTGAGTGAACAGGCACTGAGGAAATGCACTGTTGATGCCATTTATATACAAATGAAACCCCAAAATAGAATTATAAGGAAACTTTAGTGATATGTACTTTATATTTCTGTTGAATGATGTAGAAGATTCTTCTTCTAGTTAGGTAATCAACACCTAGGGCTTTTCTGCATTGCAGGCTTAAGCTGCTTGTCTCCTGTGAATAAACTAGTTGGAAATGAAATCTCTTTCTAGATTTCATTCCCTTCCAGTTTTAGCCACACACCAATGGCCTGATGTTACCACACTCCTTGGATTTCCCTGTTTCTTCAGCACACCTGAAGGGAAGGGAAGGGACGGGAAGGCCAGAACAAACCAGAGTTTTAGCTACTCTTTCTGTCATTCAGGCTAGAAAAAGAAAGTGGCAGAACTCACCTTTAAAAGGAGAGAGAGAGAGAGAGAGAGAGAGAGAGAGAGAGAGAGAGAGAGAGAGAGAGAGAGAGAGAGAGAGAGAGAGAGAGAAGAAAAACCTTTCTGACTGAACAGGCTTCCTGAAGATGTTTCCCAGATACACTGAATTATAACTTCCATCATCCTCATCTAATGCAGCACACTTCTCATTATCTCCTACCTGCATTTTTTTTGAGAGAGAGAGAGGTAGAGAGGTAGAGAGGCTTCATTGTTCCAAAGTTCTATCAATCAAGTTGTAAAAAGAGGAAGAAGCCCTATAATAACTGGATGGAAAGGACTGTTCTCCATACAATAAGATGAAGTGCAGCAGGTGAACCGGCAGCATTTCTTACGCTGGCGCAGATTAGAAAACATTGAGAGGTAGAATGTCAAGCGTCAGACATGAATTGTGCAGACATCAGAAAAGTATCATTAATGCTAGATGTGGGGTAAAAAATCTTGGAATGTCCCATCCTCCTAATTTTTCTTAGGTTTTTGGGGAGTGAGTTGCCATTTATGAGATAAGCTACCAATAGACCACCTTCAATTTCTTGTTTATGTCCACTCTCCCTTTCATTCCTTGCCCCCCAGTTTCCCACAATTTCTCACACAGAACCTGCCCTCCCCATGAGCTGATGGAAGTAGAGGGCAGTGTGTGCATTCCTGCGCTCAAGAAATGTCACTGACTATACTCACACGTAGGCAAATTGATCATGAAGATCGGCCTTGGATTAGTTCATGTGGGTGCCCAAGCCTCTCTTTTACAGCCTACAGAGAATCACAGACTCTTATTTTCTTCAGGAAATTATGAAATTACAGCATTATTTCAAGTGGGTCACAAATGGAAGTAGGTGCACTAGGATTAATATTGATCAAGATTAATTGGCAAAAAACCCCAAAACCCGACACCCCTCAAGAGACTAAAACTGTCCCTCCCATCTCTGAAATCTTGCCAAGAAAACTGCAAGGACTTGTCCAGGGAGTCGCCAAGAGTCAACACTGACTTGAAAGTACACAGACACACATAGACACACAGACACACACACACATATCCAACACACATAAACCATGCTGCTTGGACTCTCTTCTTGCTTCACTTTCCCAAACAGATTCAAGAAAGTTAAACAGAAGTTTTGAGAAGGTTCAGAATCCCCAGAATTGTGAGATGGGTGACAAAAAAATTGGTAAATAAAATATATACATAATACATAGTTAGGAGGCTATCTATACAGGAAGATGTCGATCTAAAAATGGCCAGTAATTCTGGCCCTTACTATAGATATCAAAGTTTGAATCCTAATCACTTCCTCTCATGTTTTTGCTACTCATTCCTACCTTTTGTTGATCAGAAACCTTTTCCTTCCCCACCTTCCACTCTTATACCTTTATCTTAGACATTCTGCATGGGGTTCATGTATTGCTTTATGATGTGCTATTGTTTTGAAATATTTGTATTGTTAACTCATGGGACAGCTTGCTTGGAAACAAGTTTATTTATTTAGAAAATTCATATAACCACCTATTCGCTCACAGTAACTCTAGGCAACGTACAAACAATAAAAACACTGTATAGGGAAAAAAAATAACCCCTCTGGATTGAAGCAATTGGAGCTTCCGGATGCTTTTCATGGGCAGCCCTGTGTAGAGCATGTTGAAATAATCAAGATGGTGGGTGACTGGGACATGAGTGATTGTGAATCCTAGAAAGGACACAACTGGCACACAACCCTCAGTTGTGCAAAGGCCCTCCTGGCCACAACTGCCACTTGCTCTTTGAATTGAAGTAATAAAAAGGTGATAAGACCTTGCAATTTGAAAAGCCTAACCTTTATGCAAAAGGTTAGGCTACAACTTTCTTCCTGGAATTGCTTTGTTGTCACTATTATTTTCTATATACCATAAGAGCATATTTTAGCTAAGTATTCCAGTAGGACTGCATTTTTCTGAATATATGGACGGATTGGGGAGTACCTCAAGCTTTCTAGAGTCATGGGCTATTGGGTACCTTCCACAAATGTAGGATTTGGGCTAAAAAAATCTTTTCAAATTATGCTGGTGTGTGTGTGTGTGTGTGTGTGTGTGTGTGTGTGTGTGTGTGTGTGTGTGAAAATTGGTTGATTGGAGCTATGGCAGGCTAGCCATTTATCCAAATGAAGATGTCAGAAGGAAAAGATAATATACTCATCTGTGCTATAGCAGCTGATATAACAGGCATGAAATTTATGTGACTCTGAACCTGGGACTGCTATCTTTCATGCCCAATGAAGTTGCATGAAAGGTCAAGGCCACTATGTCTTTCTGTGAACATCTGAGCAGAAACTGGCATTTAGAGAGTCTCATCCGCACGTATATATAGCAAGCTAGATTAAACTTATACGGAACAGCTGTGGTAGGACTTACAATGCTTAGTCAAAGGGCAGGAAGATTAGTAACTATGTTAATAAGACACTGGCACCTACTGACAATGAGGAAAAGTGAAAGCAGGGTTCTGTCAATAGGACAGCAATTAGCAAAGGGAACTTGCTATGTGGGGATGAGATAACTTGGGGGGGGGAAAGGTGTATGTTTTAATATGTTGTTTTAGAATGTAAACAACAGGGATTTTTGTCCTCCTGCTATTTCCTCCAAACATTATTTAAAATTGCATCAGTTGTTGCACTCTTGATCGCTGAACCATTTGGAATTCCACTGGTGTAAAATACATTCCACTGGAATTTTTGGGCCATACAGATTAAGCTGGTCTCCACAACAGAGGAATAAAAATAGCTTCTTCTTTTTTTTCTTCTGGTCACTATATAGCTTAGTACAGGATCTCCTCCGCCTAATTTAAATATATATTTCAGTCCAAGTATTCTCTGGCCTCCTTTGAAACATATATTTAAAGTTCATTGGGGCTGAGGAAAATAAAACAGCTTATGAAATGCTGTTTTATTATCTCTTCATTAACAAAGGATCCTTCCTCTCCTCTTCATATCATTTGTAACAGAATAATAATATGGGAATAATATAGCAAAGGACTAATTTGTTTATACACACTTAGAAATATAAAACCACTGCCAACCGAAGTATAGACCTAATGAGAGAATTAAGTTAAGAATACAAGTCTAGAGCCTCTACAGACTATGAGTTCCTCAGCTTGACTATAATAATTATAAAAATAATTGTGGACATAGTGACAGAAGTAAAAAGTTCAAATTATATGACAGAGCTCAGACCTAGAGGATTAGATTGTTGCTTGGGCTGGTGGATAAGAAGATACTTGGGATACCAGCTAAGAATTGCTCCCACACCATGCACTAGAATCCAGGAATTTCCCAGGAAGAAATTTCTTAGTGGAATGACCCATCACTGCCACCGCCACCACCACCCACCACCAAAAAGCATGATTGCCCCAGTCAAGCTGAGACAAGTTGAGAGCTACAGATAATATTTATCTGACTTATATGTACATACAAGATACACTCAGATCTGGTCCAAATCCCTCAGAGTCTATTCCAGTCACAAATGAAAAACAACAACAACCTCCTACATGGGTTTTTGTTTTGATTGTTATTGTTCTGTTAGGGGAGAAACATAGGAAAATGATAGCATCATGTAGCCTAAAGTAGGCTAATAGTTTTAAAAACAGAAAACTTTCAAAAATCTCCAGTCACACAGACAAAAATCTCTGGGAAAGAAAACAACTTGTGGCCTCATTCATTGTTATGACACCACACAATGAAAGGTAACTCACTCAAGATTTAAAATACTTCACTGCTGCCTACCCACCTATTTAGCACTCAGGAGTACAAATATACTCATGAATACCTTTCATGGCATCTGCAGGTACTTGTGCCACTTTATTTTTTTTATGGAAAAAATATATAAATGGTTAGGAACATGCAACAAAGCAAGGGAGAAACAGAAGCATTCAGCACCAGTTTTTCTTCCGAGTACGTTTCTGGAATCCAAGTGGGTCATAGAAAAATCCTTACAAAAAAGAAAAGGGATGCAGGGAACCCAATGCTTTGTATGAAAATATGTAAAGAAAAATGCACAGGCATAAACAGAGAAAATAAGAGCATCCAATGAGGTAAAAGCTAGCGGGGGTGGCAGGTAGCATGACAATAAATAGGTGTTTTGAAAAATCATGTTTAAGAGACCAATTGTGTGGTCAGCCACTATCTAAGCTAGGATATATTGATAATGTGTTCATCAAGCGTCAAGGAGATTAGATTCTCCTATCACAACCATCTGAGAAGATGATTATACCTTAAAGAGTGCAAGGCTACAAATGTTCTAAATTGGACTGCCTATAATTCATTTTGGGGAGAGGTTATGAGTTTTAGGAAGTGACCTCCTGACAAATTATTTTATTCCAGTTTTAGCTTCCCTTTATCAATTTTGGGAATATGATCTCACTAACAGAAATCTCACTAAATCTCACTAAATCTCACTAAATAGAAATCTCTATACAAATAACGGTCTGAACTCTCACAGAGAGCTACAGAGTAGTGCTTTTTAAAAAATGCCAGTAAATGTATGTGTGAATTTGCTATATTTGTGGGAATTGCTATTGTATAAACATGATGGTTTTAGTCTTTATGCTTATTTTGTTGAAATTTTAGGATTCTTTTCCAAAAGATTCCAAAACCCAGTTCAAGGGATATATTTGTACACAGAACATTCTGTGCAACAGTCCCCTTTGGACATTCACACAGATGTCATTCAAGAAACAAGCCTCCACAAGCACAGCATAGTTTTCTCCCTGCAGCTGACAACAGGCATGCTTCAGGTTCCATCCCACACAGAAGCTTTCCTCTGCACCTGAAGGGTCCCTGCTGCAGCTATTTGTTCTATTCTGCCTCTTTATTCTCCAAGACAGTAGACTTGCTTCCAATTGCTCCTCAAGGGTTGAGGTATAGATGCAAATGTATCCCGCCACTGGGACAAATATTTGCATTTCTTTCCATTTCCTTCTGCTATGATGTACATCTTAGTCTTCTCAACCTTCAACTGGCACTTTTTGAACCCTCTTGTGTGGATATCTGTGTTTCTTACTTTGACAACAAAAAAGTACACATAATAGATTTATAAGACAAACCGGTCTAAATATTGCTCAATATTTATTTCTGAAAAATAAAGCAACAACAACAACAAACCCTGTTAAACTCATCCAGATATAACTAAATCTGTTGCTTGATTCTGGCAGTGAGCTGCGATTTGGATTAGATATGTCCCCACCCCACCCCCATCTCTTCAAAAGATACTTTCTCCTAAACAATTCTGTGATTCTAAGTTCAACACCATCTAATGATTCATCTATACAATAATACTCTCCACAGGCACGGTATAGTGAATTGGACTATTGAGTTTGATAATAATTAAATACACAAGGACAGATCAGGTTCATGGCTCTCCTGTCTTCTAGAAATTCATAACGCTTGCTATGAAGACACTTAAACATGAATAGCATCTCTTTCTCAATGGAAGGAATTAATTAAACCATGACAGTAGAGATCTAGCTACTAATAAAGCTCACTCTGACACAAGACCCCTTTACCTTGGCTCTGAATCACTCTATATTTTGCTCAAAATGCATTGTCCAAAACATACATCTTGTGTTGTTATACAAGAGAAAAGGTTCCCAAGAACACCATTACAAATCCAAGCTTTTCCATGTGTAGCAAGCACACTTTCGCATTTACTTGCCTTTTTTCTATTATTTAAATTGATCTTCCTTTCATAAATAACATTAACTGCTTCCTATAAAATTTAAAGGTACTGTGCAAACAATTGTGGGCTTAAAAATGGTATTGAGAGAGACAGAGAACGGAATAAAAAGATTTGAAAAATCAGAGATGCTGTTACATGCCAGCCTGCTATATCCTTCCATCTATTCATCTCCTGTGAAGAAAGAAAAGAGCGTGTTTTACATAATTTAAACCAGTGGCCGGGTTTTCTAAACATTGATCATCTGGAGTGAAGGTGAGAGTGGTCTTAGGAAGGGGCAAATGATCACACATGCTTTTATGGATGGAACTGCTTGGGTAGCTGAGTGCTGCAGTAATATAACATCCCTTTCTATTGTTGCACATTCTAGCATTTTTTTATTTCTTCATTTATTTCTCTATTTAAAATATTTATATGGCTGCCCAATTTATACCAAACTCTGGGTGACTCCCAATCAGGAATTAAAACAATGTAAAAGCCATACAGAAATGGTTAATAATAATAATAATAATAATAATAATAATAATAATAATAATAATAATAATAATAATAATAATAATAATAATAATAATAATAAAGTTGGAAGAGACCTTGGAGGTCATCGAGTCCAACCCCCTGCTCAGGCAGGAAACTCTACACCATTTCGGACAGATGGCTGTCCAGTCTCTTCTTAAAAACTTCCAGTGTTGGAGCATTCACCGCTTCTGGAGGCAGGTTGTTCCATTGGTTAATTGTTCTAACTGTCAGGAAGTTTCTCCTTAGTTCTAAGTTGCTTCTCTCCTTGATCAGTTTCCACCCGTTGCTTCTTGTCCTGCCTTCAGGCGCTTTGGAGAATAGCTTGACTCCCTCTTTTTGTGGCAGCCAATCAGTCAGTCTATTTGTATCTAGTGGTTGTTCATAAGCCAGAGGTTCGTAACTTGGGGACTTCATGTACTGCAAATGTAAAGAATTGGACTGAAACATTTCTCTGTCAATAGGGACAATAATTTAGGAATAGTGGAATTGTAATGTCCATTTTATCACTAATGCGAGTGTATATTTAATGGAACAGAATGAAAAGTCTACATCCAATTATGCCTGTGTCATACTTTTTCTAAAAGGGAATAATTAAGAGAAAAATCAGGCACATATATTTGCCAAACACTGACTCAGTTATATTTTTTCATACAAATGAAATGTTTTAAGATGTTGGGGACAATGATGTTCATTTAGTATAAGTTACTATATATATGTTTGATCAGTGAAAAAATGTAAATGAAATATGAGAAGTTATGTTTGAACATGTCAGTGGAGATTCTCAGTCATCCAGGTCATGGTTGTCCCAAAGGTGCTTCTTCACGAGGTAATGAACTTTCTTTTTTTCTCTCTTTGAAAACATTTCACTTCTCATCCCAGAAGCTTCTTCAGCTCTGACTGGATGGTGGAGAATGGAAGGATTTATACTCCTTGAAGACAGCTAGTCATTTGCATTCTTTTAGAGAGGCATTGATGCCACCTGGAGCCTTGTCTGTGTTGTCAGGGTCACCTGAGTAGTGCAAATGGGTGTGGAACCTTCTTGGATCTGTTGAAAGGACTGTGTTGTAGACTGGAGATAAATGATGTTGTATCTCTCCTCCTCTGTTGAGAGAGGGCTGTTCCATTTTGACATAGGTGGCTTTTTGACCCCTCTTTTAAACCAGCGGTCCTCTCTACCCAAAATGGGAACTTTGCAATCTTCAAAAGAGTGGCCTTTGTCTTTTAAACACAGATGGACTGCTAATCTTCTCCTGGTGGTTTTGTTTTCCTATGTTGTGCCATATGTTTATGAAGCAGTTGTTTTGTTTCCCCAATGTACAGATCTGCACATGGCTCATTGCATTGTACTGCATATACCACGTTGTTCAGTTTGTGTCTGGGTGTTTTATCCTTGGGGTGGACAAGCTTCTGCCTTAGTGTGTTCTTGGGTTTGAAGTGCGCAAGTATGTTGTGTTGGCTGAAAATTCTTTTGAGCTTTTCCGATATTCCTGCAATGTATGGAATGACTACATTGCTTTGTTTATTGTTATCTTCTTTGTCTATTATGGAAAAGCTCAGAACTTGTGGTTATCCCAAGTGGGCCTTCATCAAATCCCCCAAAAAGATCCAGCAGTCTATAAATCGTAACCACAAACCTAAAGCAGTATAACTATTCTTACTCAATGCAAACTGCCTACTATTTCATTAAAAAGGGTTTTCCGATGAAATGACCAGGTATGCTATGCTGCAAAACACAGAATGCACTAGGAGCTCAGCAAAACTGGAAAATTACGGACTCTTGATTTTCCACTATACTGGTATATGCTTTTTTACATCATGAATGCCACCATGGGATATTAGGAAATTGCAAAAGTATGTTTTGCACACAAAAAAAAACCCCAAACAACATTCTTGTTTATACACTTTTTACTTCCCTGCCAAAAACATATAGGATTTTGTTGTTGCTGCTGTTGGCAAAATTTTGGAAGGCTAATTTCTATTTTAACCATGGTCACCCTGGCCAAATCAGGATAATTGGCAAGTATGCATTTATTGCTCTGGTCTTAATACATCCAAGACAACTGCAGTGTGCTTAGTAAGTCTTTGTTAAACACTGCAGAAATATTTTGTTAGATGCCACCATGAATTCCATTACTTTGCTGTGAAATTCTTTTTTTCTAAACTATATCCTCTGACATGGATGCCAACATATGATTTTTTTTCCGTGTTCTTTTTTCCCATCCCTGTTTCCAATTTTATGGAAGAATTATTCATTGTTAATTTCAGTTTCATAATAAAAATAATAAAATAAAATGGATTTACCTATGTAAGTCCAATAACGAATTATATCTGTTCTCAGAAGGAAAATACAAAACATAACTGAACTGTGCTATAAGGGTAGCAGAAGGCCTTAGTTCAGGGGTCCTCAACCTTGGCAAAGCTGGCTGAGGAATTCTGGGAGTTGAAGTCCACAAGTCTTAAAGTTGCCAAGGTTGAGGACCCCTGCCTTAGTTCATCTTTTATTTATTGGGGGCACAATGGCTTAGCAGTTAAAGATACTGAGCTTATCAGCTAGAAAGCTGACAGTATGGGTTTGAGACCCAAACACTGAGAGATGGGGTGAGCTCCCGTTACTTGCCCTAGCTCCTATCTAGCAGTTCAAGAGCATGCAAATGTAAGTAGATAAATAAGTGGGGAGATAACAGTATTCCATGAGCCTCGGTGTATAGTCATGCTGGGACATGACCACAGAAATGTCTTCAGATAACATTGGCTCTCTCGGCTAAAAAACGGAGGTGAGTGCCGCCCTCTAGAGTCAGACACGACTGGAAAGGAGAAAACTTTTACCTTTAGCTTTTATTTGCTGGACTATTGAGTTTCATCTTATATGGATACAATCAAGTAGGATAAACTCCTGCCTGAAATTTGGAAAGCCAATGATAATGAAAGTTGAAAATGCCATGCTAAACTAAGCCGATAGCATATTTGTTACTTTTTTTTTTTTTAGCAATTCCTTATGTTCAGCTTTTAGTCTCTCATGTTACACCAGAAACATTATGAAGATAGATCAAATCAATCAATTTGGCATACTCAAAGTATAATAATATACACCTTTGCTTTGAAAGTTTTGAGCAGTGGTCCCCAAACTTTGCAGCTTGGTGGCCGGGGAGGGGGAGAGGAAACAGTGGGCCAGTGCACCCATGTGCATGCAGCTCAACTTGTGCAAGCGGTGGGCAGGCACACCCCCACATGCGTATGCAGCTCAACTTGCACAAGTTGAGTTGCACACGTATGTGCATCTGCACATGCTTGCCAGTTGCACAAGTTTGCATTGCGGGCGTGCACGCTGGCCTACCGCTTATATGGCCCGGTTGAAAATAGGCCACAGCCCGGTAGTGGGCCGTGGTTCAGGGATTGGTTTAGAGCACATTAATTTGCACAATTCTGACGAGGGTTTCTTGGTTAAGAAGTAAGAACCAAATGTTTTGATATATACAAGTGTGTAAAAATTACCACTGGTATAGCTAGATTGAATTCCATTTAATCTGACATAATTGTTTAGTAGTTGTCGTAATGCCATTAGCTTTGTAAAGTCCTGGACCTTTGTCCGGAAATTGATTGTTTTTCCCAATGGTGTTTGTGACAAGGGGAAAGATCAGAAAAAGGCAAGATGGGAGAGCAGGCAGGCTTGCAATGCAACAGTGCATCCACCAACTTGAGCAATTGAGTGATCTTTTCTTTTGCCAACTGTTTTCTCGTCCCCACTCTTCCAACTGCTTTTCTCGTCAAGAAAGAACAGAAGGGAGACCCGTGTTTTATACTAAAAACTGTTGCAAAGTATATAGCACTAGTGTGCTTTTAATGTTTAATTTTTAGAAGAATTAAAGCATCCATCATTGTCTTCCACTCTCAGGTTGTCTTGTAATGGGCCATGATATACTTTCTGCTCAAGATTTGTTTTATAACAATGATAAGGCAGGATTGCCAAATCTGGTGCCAATTATAACGGTTCCAAAATCTGAAAGTGCAGCTTTACCTACCAGGACAGGACTTGCTTGTGAAGGGTTGATTTTAGGAGACAGAGAGATTATATATGTGTGTGTGTGTGTGTGTGTGTGTGTGTGTGTATGTTTAAAAATTATTAGAGTGAAATTGTAATCAAACCAATTGATTCAAAAAAATGAGACTATACTTTATAAACAATAGTAAGGAAGAGAAATAGGAGTTAGAGAAGTAGGAGTTAGATGGAAGAGGGGTATAATTAAGCCACAACCAGTTCCCATAATTCCTGTTCTGTCTCTTTTCCCCAGTGCTTATTCCCACTCACTCCCTTCCATGCTAAAAATACTTCTATATTTCTCCTACAAGAAAGAAGAAGAGGTACAAGAGTAGCAGTTTTTGAGTTACTTGGAATGATAACATGAAACCCAACATGACACTTTTGCAAACAACAATAAAAGTAATGATAGGTTCACATGAACTGAGCTGAATGGAACTCCCTTGGTGGGAATGACCCTTCTACTAGGAAAGTTAAGAGTGAGGACTGTAAATTCCTTATATAATGTTGTCATTGTGAATTAACTAAATTATAGTTGTTCAGCTGAAAGTCCCAAGCTGGTTTATAAAGAGCAAACAAGTTGACATATTTTTCTAATACCTTCCTGTATGAATCCAATCCATTTTGAGAAAGCTGTGCAAGAATTCTTTCCCAGCATTTCACATCACATGTGTTTGCACCCAATCCAGCAAGAAAAAAACTACGGACTGAAACACTTTTCTGTTTCTGACACATGGTTTTAAAAACCAGCTGCTGAAGGAAGACAATTTCATAACTAGCAGTTAGGGGCCTCTCCTTCACACAGCTTCTAGGTAGGGCAGTCTCTCTGGAGAACTGCTTAATTTGGGGTCTGTTTTAACTCTAGAAATAATCCATGATGGTGGTTCGGGCTACTGTGAGTAAATATATGTTTAGAGCTCATCAGTCTTTCAGTGTTAGAATGCATTCCTTATTTTATGGAATAGCATGGCCCTACAGGATGTATTAATATTACAACATTTTTCAAGTTCCATAAACACAGCATTTTAGCTAGGCTACTGTTCATTGTGTAAGCATATTCTTTATTGTTGTCTTCCAGAAATGTTGCTGTCATTCATCTGAAAGGGGCAAGTATTTGGTATGCTTTTTATTAAAAATGCATGCAGCGATGCGTTTAGATTGCCTGACTGGAGTCACAACAGACTCTGTTATGTCCATAAGAAAGTTATGCTCCATCCGTTAGGGATATATTCTTCATGGGACCATGAAAAAGGCCTTCTCAATGGTGGCCCCTTCCTTATGGAACATAAATCCCCTGGAGGTATGATTGGCCCTCACCTTGTTGCTTTTCCAAAAGGCCCTGGGACCCCAAATGCAGATGGAGCTGATCAAGTGGTTGGTTTGATTGTGTTGCTGCTGCCATGGTGGGATCTTTATGCTTTTTCTATTGTGGATTTTTAATGCTATAAGTCACCCAGAGCCACCTGTAAAAGGTGGGCAGCCATATAAATGTGGAAAGAAAGAAAGAAAGGAAGGAAGGAAGGAAGGAAGGAAGGAAGGAAGGAAGGAAGAAAGAAAGAGGAAGGAAGGAAGGAAGGAAGGAAGGAAGGAAGGAAGGAAGGAAGGAGAGAGAGAGAAAGAAAGAAAGAAAGAAAGAGAAAGAAAGAAAGAAAGAAAGAAAGAAAGAAAGAAAGAAAGAAAGAAAGAAAGAAAGAAAGAAAGAAAGAAAGAAACTCCCTCCTCTGAAATAGGCACTTTCATTGAAGCTAATGGAAGATTTTCTTTCAATATGCATACAGGGCCCTTTGGGAAGCAATGTTTACAGATTGTCTGTTATCTGTCTCCTTCCCCTTCAGGATCATCAAGCTGTTTCAGTTCATGTGCTGTGTCTAATAGATATTTCAGAACCATAAGGAAAGGGTAGGATATTATTTGTCCCCAAACAGGTGTTCATAATAGGAAACCCTCGCACCTAGACAAGGACATATAGCTCTCAGCTGTAGATATATTGGAATTTCTCTGAATCTTTGAAAGTTTCCCTCCCTCCAACATTTTGGATTGATGATGGAAGATGGTGACTCTTAAATAAATATAAATAGGTGGGCAATGACTGCAAGAAGAGCAGTACAAAACTGAAACAATTTCCCAAAAGTAAGGGGAAATTGTAACATTTAGTAATTTACCAAAAGTTTAATTTATAGTCAAAACTAATAGTCATACTGTCAATGCTGCTAACAACTGGAGGAAATAAAGAAATAAGTGACCAAATTATAATTATTTCAAGGCAGATATCCCTTCCATTTATTTATATTTTAAACAAATTAGAATTCCTTGCCACAGGGTTTGTTTGTTTGTTTGTTTTTTAAAAAAAGAGCATTACAGTTGAAAATCTTCAATAAATTTCAAGTCCAGCTAAGAATTAAGAAATAATTTCAAAAACAGTCTCATACTATTGACATACAATAAAAAAATGTTGGGGGGGGAGTAGGGAAATAGGCACCAAATGCTATGTATTAGGAATAATTGCTGACTACATGGTCCAGAAGATTCCAATTAGCTTAAATTGGTGGGGTGTGGGCAGAGGCATCTGTTTCTAACTTGTTTCACACCTTATTCAGCAATAAATCTGGATATGCTACCAAGGGTACACTTTTAGAGGAAATGCCAGTTAATCCTGGAATCAGATTCCCAGGACAGAATATACCTATCGGATCAATGTTTTAAAACATCTGCTTGCAACAATCACACCCACCTTCTGACATATATTAAATCTTATATCCCAAGCCTAAACAATGAACTGTTTTAATCCCACTGTTTATCTCAGAGTTAAACTTCAGTTACAATTTGCTGTCCAGATGATGTTTGCTCCCTGATAGAAAACGCCTATACAATACTACAGATTAATAAACCACAATTTACAATCCACATTTCCTTGTGTTTAATTCCACTGGGTGGAAAAATGTCAGTGAAGCAGAAAAATCTCAAATGTGGGAGAAAGTTAAGCAGCAAACAGGAGTGCATTGAACACCTTTCTCTGCATTCTTCCTGAAATAAGTGTTTTTTGTTTCAGGCTATTTATTTATACAGAGCCCATCTACTCCTTTGACGGAAGGATTAGAAGGCATAAAAACCAAGAGGCAAAAGCTTGAAAGATTTCCGTCTCCAGGTGTCAATTGCTCTTCGTGACATACAAGGCCATTCTGAAACTCTACTGGAGAGATGTCACACTAAATCCTACCCAAAAGAGAAAGATGGTTTTTGAATGTCATCTCTGCCCCCTCCATGAAAGAGCAACAGAATGACAACTATCAGTACATCTTTCTACTCTTGGGGGGAGGGGTGGAAGAAAGGCTAAACTATTTGAGAAGGAAGCAAGATTAGCTTTCTCTTTTATCTACCACTATATCTTAATTGCCTATGCTTTAAAGAAAATTGAAGCATATACATAGAACTTCACCTGAAATTTCAGAAGTTTTCCAACTTAATCTTTGGACGATGAGTTAAACCATTAAATAAGCCATTTTATATTTGAGGGGTTTGCCTATATTATAAAAACTTACTCATATACTATACATTCTTTATGTATGCAACAGTATGTTAAAATCAAATATTTGTCCTGGAAGTGTTGATTTTTTTAAAAAAACAACAACACCTGTTTGGATGAAGAGAATATATGGCTGTTAATGGCTGGTGTTTTGTTGTTTTGTTTTGTATTGCTGAAAGGTAGTTTAGTATGGTGGTTAAGGCATTGGATTAGAAGCTGGGAGATCCTAAATTCTAGTTCCATCTTAGGCACAAGGCCATCTGGGTGACCTTGCACAGTCATTCTCTCTCAACCCTAGAAGGAGACAATAGCAAACTACTTCTGAAAAATCTTGACATGGAAGTTTGGAGTCAACACAAACTCAAAGGCAAAAAAAAGAAGAAGAAGATTTTGAGCTACCTGGAATTAATACCATATTAGCTGAACATAGGCAACTGTACATTTTGCCACATATCTTTATCTTATTCGTGGTTTCAACCTCTTGCCATTGGTCAGGTATCATACAGGTCAGAGTTCTCTAACCTTTCCGGCTTTGCAGATCAGCGGTGGGGGGGGGAGAGGGGATGGTTCTGTGTGAGCAGCAGGCACATGTGTGATTGCAGCTCCATTTGCACAAGAGGGGATGAACACGCACACTCACCTGCCACTTCCGCAGCCTGGTTCTGAACAACTCATGGCCCAGTAGGGTGCCACGGCCCAGGAGTTGGGGACACCTAATACAGGTAATGAAACTCTGCTGGAGTGATCTTTAAGGGAACGCTGGAGGTTCTCCCAGGTTCTGGCTGACAAATCATGCAGGACAGAATTGGTTTTCAATGAACTCCACAATAAACAAGAATGTCAGTAAGTCCATAGATCTGGTGAATTTGTTTTTTAAAAGTTGCTCTGAGCATAAGGGCTTTACCTTAATTGGATCACTGCTGAAAAGTGATTGCTTCTCTTTAAGATACATGAAGAATTTCTCTAGAGGGGCCAGGAGCCAATTCTTCCTATCCTAATCATCATAATCCACCAGAAACAATACATTATTCCGATTAACTGCACGGCTGTCTCACAGATGGATGGGGATAACATGTCTCCTCCTGCCCCCATCGCTACCATCACTTTTTCTTCCATTTTTTGGCAACCTCTGCAATTGTTCCTTTGTAAAGAGAGATTCCAGCAGTTGAGCATAGACAGTTAACATTTGCATGGCTGTTTTGCATTGTCAATGATGTGTCCTCTCTTGTGTCGCAAACAGGCGCGTCTTTATACCAAAAAGGCTGCTTATTTTCACACCCCTCTCTTACTCAGGAACAGTTGTCCGGTTAATTTTTTTTAAAAAAAAAAACAGCCCTTATGCTAATCCAACAACTGCTGGCCTTAAACAGGTGCAGGGATCAAACAGGCTCAATAAACTAAAACATCTGGCCTGGAAATGATAATAGATCCATTTACTCTGCAACTCTGAAGAGGAATGTGAAATTTACAAAAGTTAAAGCATGCAGCTAGGCTGCCTAGTAGTGTTTTTAAAACACAGCATTACAGCATTTGAATAAGGTAGGGTCATTTCTTTACATTTTCCTGACAAACAGAAGTACCTGCAGAGTGTGGTCAAAAAAGTTAAGATGGTTGCCTAAGTGGTATAAATCCAAGCTCCACCCATGTTTTATGTGTGTTGCAAAAATGGTCAAAACTTCAATTGCACTGTCTTGGTCAATATTGTGTATGTGTATGTGTGCGTGTTTTTTTTAAACACATACCTGATAAGGAATACTTCTGAGATTATGTTGTAAGATTTAAAACATCTACTAATTAGGAAGGGAGAGTAAAATAAATGGAGAATATGAGGAATGTAATAGAAGGTAAGCAAGATTAAGAAATAATTTTTGGGATAAAATAGCATCCTGCTGAAGAATGGGATGTATGTTTTATCCGTATATCTCTACCTTATGTATCTCTCAGAACAAATACACAATGATCACTATTATCCCCTGTTCCTCAGAGATTTTGAGAAACATGGCAAAATATGAAATACTAAACAATGAAGAAACATTATGTGGGACAACATGGATTTAGTGAATTTCATCCAGCAATCTTGGTAAAATAAAATAGCATGCATTTCTCATGCCAAATTCATCTCTCCGCTTACTATGTTCCATTGTTACACACAAATTAATGTGATATCAGATGTATAACAGAAGTAAAGCTAGTGGTGATCTACCTGAAGGAATTACTGCACGTGCAGAATTCCCCAGTGTGTTGTGCAAGTATAAATGTGTGCTGTCATTTAAAATAATGTACCAGTTTACTACTTCTACATATACATATACACACATGCACATATGTACAGTGGTGCTTAAACATTTGTGAAACTCTTTGAATTATCAATACTTCTGCATTAATATAATCTAAAGCATGACCTGTTTTCCACACAAGTCCTAAAACCAGATAAAGAGAACCAAGATAAACAATTGAATCCAAAACAGTATAATTGTTGATTAAGTTAATTTTTTCAAAGGACCAGCTCAACTTCAGTGAACTAGTAGTAACTAAAACATCCCTGTCTGAGTGGAATAACATTTGTGGCAGAGATTCTGGCTGAATGCAATATTGTGGCTGGTGAAGTCTCTTTGGAGAACAGAGATTGTGAGATTGCCCACATATGCTCTGGGCAGCCACTCCTCATAAGTAGTCCACAGGAACTGTGTTTTTGCAGTTGACTTATGAATTGAGTGGCTGGGATTCCATCTAAGCTCACAGGTGTAATGCAGTCTTTATGGACAAAAACTTCAACCAAGCCTCATTTCTTAATCACCTTTCAATTTATGTTTTGCTGCTTTTAAAACATTAAAAACTTTTGAAACAGCATATTTTTATTGCATTTACTGGGTGAATTTAATTCTCCTTTGTAGAAAAAGCTTTAAATATGGGTTTAATAATTTTTAAAATTATTATTTTTGGAATAAACAGCCAAAGAATATTTAAGGGTTCAATTGGATTTGAAATAAGAATTTAAAATTAATTATAACAATCCTTCCCATGGAAACAATTGTTGTTTTGATGTTTTGGGGAGAAAACAGGATAAGTTGGGACTTTGAATTTCACACACTAGAAGGAACCAGAAGGAACCAAAGATTACAATTTAAGGAGAGGAATAATCAGATTTGACATGCTAGTACAGAATGAACCAAAACACTTTAACAATTGCTATTTTAATAGAGATTTCTAAACTATGAGCTCAGAAGAAGAACATGCAATATCAGATAAAAATTGAAATAAATTTGGATGTGGATTTAAATTGATAAGTTACAAGAATGTTATGGAACAAGTTGATATACTGGATATATGTAATGGAATATGTGGATGACTTGGGAAACATGGAGAAACAGTCAGACAAGAGAATCAGGAGCCCAATGGTTTAACAGCCAAAGAAAGAAATTTAGGAATAATGCCCTAATTGAACAAGCAGTTAAAAGTGGCAGTGGGAAGTCTGTTTTTTCAGATTTACAAGATTCTGTTAATATAGTCTTACAATAAAGTAGAATTAGTTGATTTACCTGTTTGGTTTACCTGAGGCAGGCTTACAATATACAAATGAAACTGGCTGATGTCTTGGTACTCAAAAAGGATATGTAACTATCAAATCAGAAGAGATATTTGGATAACTTTTTTTTTTTTTTTTTTAATTTTTTTTAATTTTTCACCATACACCATACACCAAAACTACATAAACATAACTCTTTTCTTCTAACAGAACAGTGCTTTACATTTTAAATGTTCTTTACATCTTATTTACATTTTATATACATCAATAATTATATCTTTTTCTTTCTCTGTTCTAGCCAATTATAACATTTATTCCAAATTTCATAAAATTCT